>NW_006239234.1:327317-333067 GCF_000226075.1 Solanum tuberosum
GTCAATGGCCACTGTGGTTCCACACTTGGTCAGATTTCCCTGATTTGTCCTTCATACCTTGCCTGCTGATCTATGGTCATCACCTACGGATCGTCACAGGACCTACGGTCCGTAGATCACCTCCGTAGTTGCCCTTTCTGCAGTTATTTCTGGACCATCAATGGCCACTGTGGTTGCACACTCTATCAGATTTCCCTGATTTTCCTTTCATGCCTTGCCTGCTGATCTATGGCCATCACCTACGGATCGTCACAGGACCTACGGTCCGTAGATCACCTCCGTAGTTGCCCTTTCTGCAGTTATTTCAGCTGTCCCTTTACTTTCGCGCCTGAACGTCTTTCCTGCAAAACATGATAAAAACACATAAAAATCAATCCAGAAAGGCCCTAGACACACACAACTTGTAAGTGAAATGTATTAGAAATACCGTAAACTCACGGTATATCAACACCCTCAACTTAAATTCGTTGTTTGTCCTGAAGCGACGCACTAAGACTCTAAACGACACTTGTATAGAAGCAAGCATTTCACATACAAGCAATCACATGGCTTTTTACCCCACTCTCTTTGTGGGTACACAATTTGTTCTCTTAGACTCGATAAGCTAATTCATGCGGATCAAACCATGACAACGATTGACCAACCAACACACAACATACACTATTTCACTATCACCAAGGTAACAACTCTCCGACAATGTACTAAGTGCCCTTACTTCAAACAAAATCCCTTTCCTTTCGCACAATGACTTATAAATTTTAGGACAAGGATTCATTCAACACTCACACTCAGAAATAACTTCAAGTACAGTTAGTGCTCAGTACCATAGGCTTGCCCTTATTTTCAGTGCTTAGACTCTCCAAACTAGACTTTAGGATCACTATAGGACTTTCTTGGCTTGTAACGGAGGCTCAGGGTCAGGTGTGGTACATTTGGGTACTTCTTAGTGACTTTCTGCCCTCCTTGACATTACACTAGGCTTTCAACCTCTTTTTGACCTATTTTTGCCATCCTACCATTTTACCTTTCTTTCCCTTGATTTTCTTCAACCACGGATGTGACTTTAGACTTTGTAGCTCTTTTACTTTTATTCTATTTTCTTTTAGCTTTCAACAAGTCACATCCTTTCCTCTCTATTTTAACATCAAACTCTTTTCATACCCATTTTTCTTTCGGTTTCCTCTTTCATAGCCACCCTCAACTTATGGATTTTCCATTGGTTGAGGTGCACAATACCCAATTTCGGGTCAGGACTAAGATTGAAGTTACTGTTTACATTAGCCACCCTTAACTTAGGGTTTTGGTCTAGGTCGAGGTGCACATGTCCAAGGAGGGATAGGGGCCAACATAATCGATTATAAGAAGGTGAGTTCGGGGTTTAGAAAGAAATGGTATTATTTTAGACTCAAGGTATTTGGATCAAAGGGAGCATTTGTTTCATTTGGTTGGATCCTTCTTTTAGGAAATTTGCGGACTTATCAGAACAATGGCCTATGATCACTTCCTAACCTCTAGATTGAATTGTCTTAGCAGGACTAACCGGGCAAGTTCTAGTTTTGTACAAAAACTGTTTGAACGCTTAACTATTCTCACACAGTTTTGACACATAGTTTCATTATCAGATTATCAGATTACCCAGTTCAAGTTTCAGCTTAACTCAAGCCATCAAGTTGATTCATTATCATGTCATACACAGAGCCAACACATTCAACTAATTGTAGCCTACAAATTCTAGCACACATCACAAAATCTGACAGGTATCATTTTTAAGCCATCAAGCTTCTTTCTATTTCATGCTTGTACACATACGATCCTAACACATGCCGGTTCAACATAAATTAAATAGTCTCTTAGGGAAAAAGAACACAGGTAAGAAAACCCCACGAGAGGATCTATGAGATGGATTACTCAAACTTCACCCTATCACTCACAATCCATTTACCCCACCCCTAACAAAATAGATGTGATTGTCCCCAATGCATACAAAAGCAAAGAAAAGAAAGTGGATTGGGTGAAGCAAACCTGTGGCGCATAGCGCCGACGAATCATCAACAAGCGGGTGGGTCCGGTTTCCCGAATCCCGCTGGAACAATAGTTGGGTCACCCTCAGCAGTGCCCACATCATCCATCATGGAACCCTCTGTAGTGCTCTCTATCACTCTCACAACACCAGTAGTGGTACTCACAACGTCCCTCACAACAAGTGGGACCTCTAAAACTAGGGCAGAACTCGATGTTCCTACAATACTCTCACGTACCCTCCGCTGGCGTAACTCTTCATCTAGAATTGAAGCCTTCCTAGCATCCTTCTCCTGCCTACGCTATCTCTTCTGAGCTTTTTCCTCCTCAATGAGACTAGAACGGTGCCTTTTACCTTTGGTATTTGTAGGCGCAGATTCCTCCTTGGCGGTCCCATTGAATAAAGCATCTAGCACCGTATCATCAGCAAGTGCTGTAGGTGCAGCCTGAGGCTCAACTGTGGTGGCAAGAATGGCATCAACATCGGCCCGGAGACTGGCTAATTCAGCCTTAAAAAAGGATAGATTTATGGCCGGGGTTGGTCGCTCGAGGACTCAAAATTCAAAAGCATCAAGTCACTTATTAACGGCCTGGACCTTCCGGTCCATAATGCCCTCCATCTTTCACTCCATTCTGGCCTCAGACTCGGCTATAGATTTTTGCATCCAAGGCTGGATGTGATGCAGCAATATGGCCATCTGAGCCTCTAATTTCAGTACTCTGGCCAATGGGACAACATTAGCTCCTAAATGTGGTGTGGACCGGGATGAACTAGGATCCATGCTAGGGGCCTGGGAAAAGGAGGTCGGGATAGTATCAAAGTGATCTGGTATAATGGGGTCACCACCTTGTGCCTGCCCCACCGTGTCTGCAAGATCTGCGCCCAAGGGAGGTACCTCAACTTGGGGCTCTCTGCGAGGTGCCGCCACATGTGCCTCATCTCGGATGAGGCCTATATCCAAAGCCCCGGTAGGGTGGATCAACCTATCACAATGATAGATCGGCACTCCAGAGTCCCTACACAATTGGAAAATCAAACATGGAAAGAGGTAAGTAGTGGAGGTCTTGAATGCCCTATCGTGAATCTCTGTCAGCAGCATGCGGACAAAGTCAATCTCCACTCCAGCTACTAATGCTGCAACCATGACCGCTCTGTCCCAAGTGAGTTGGTTGTCAGCTTTTGTCGGCGACACACTGTTACGCACCAACAACCAGAAGAACTTGGCCGCAAAATTTAATATGGCCTTTTGGATGCCCAACCGTGGTGTGGCGACCCACTCCGCACGCTTGCCATCAACATCAATGTACTTAGCCAACCATAGTATAACAACCTCTCGCTGCTCAGCATTCCTCTGAAAAGCACCGTTTCGCACGATGTCCCATCTGTAATCAAACTTCGCAGTGTTTAGTGACCATGTGTGACCTGTGGTAGGCCCATAGAGAAAATAGATGATGGTAGCCTGTGATAGGTCTACCGGAAAACCTCGGACCATAGTGGACCTGAGAGGATCTTGGGCTAAGGGCTTTCATTTCTTGGAGATTGACCCACGGAGAGTGGCAGCATAGGAGGCGTAGAACTCCCGCACAATCTCCTCGCTATAAGTCCCTAGGTGTCGAGCCATCCAGTCACACTTGTGAAGGTTGAAAAGCTGGTGAATGTCGGGGATAGTGTGCAAGCTCCCTGTGAGGACTCTGCGCACCTCTATAACAATTCGGGCCATCTTCTCTTTATGATTAATCATCTTAGCATCCCGATAAATTTTCCATTGGCCCTCAACACACTATCTGTTTGGCTCACCAGCCACTGGAGTACGGTTCTCATTTCTTGGTATGGGTACTGACTCTGAGCTAGTGGCCTCATCAGATGAGGTTGCTTGTTCATTCTGGCTAGACCCTGTGGCTGACTTGGCATTAGACCCCGAAGTTTGGCATTAGACACTGAAGCATGGCTGGACTCAGAGCTCGAAGCCTAGGTAGACTCGGAGCCAGCCGCAGATCCAGTAGCTAAACTGGAAGCAGCCCCAGTTGGTGACCCGATCAGTGTGTGCTCCTCATCAGACTGGGAGACAGTGACTACGTCGGGAATCACCTTCTGGGGGTGCCTCTGGTGGCTCGGGGTGTAGTGGGAGAGGTCCTTGTGTTGGGAGGAACGTATGTTGGATCTTTTTCTGTGTCTGTGTCCTCATCGATTAAACTGAAGCTAGGAGCAACAGATTTTGACTTGCCCTGTTTTGAGTAGGTGACTAGCTTCTTGGGTGCCATCGTACCTGTCAAATCGATATTAGTGCCAAAACTAAATCTAAACAACTAAAAAATAACTTTAGACTATAAACGAACAGTAACAAAGTCCTACGAAAATTTCAGACAGAGGCTACAGTGCTCATCCATGGAGGGGACCTACAGTCTGTAAATTGATCTACGGTCCGTGGAACCCCTCCGTGGACCAGCGGATCAACAATATTGGTTGCAGATGAAAACCACAGATGTACAGAATGGTCCATATATTTATTGACGGACCGTAGTCCACATCCGTGGTTTCACACTTAGTGAAATATTCAAGAGCATCCACCCACGAACCCAATCTACGGTCCGTAGATTGGTTTACGGTCCGTAGACGGGGTATCGTGGATGGGATCTGTGCCAGGTTTTAGCCATTATTAATTTTCAAGTCCACATTTTTAGACCTTTTTCAACAATATCCTAATCTAATCATGCATTTCAACATTGAATCATGCTAGTTTGTCATTCTCAGCATTCCGATTAATCATTTTAACAATTATTTAAGACAAACTTTGGAACCCGAAGTCGAAACTTACATGTAGACTTATAATCACATACAACAAGGCAACACAATTAGTATCTATAGTTCCAAGGATATTGTAACTTCCAATTTTATCATGCAATTTCATTTAACAGTTACCCAAGGTCAAGATCCGACTCCCGACTTTCTATATTCTATCTATGAACCGACATTCAAAGTAAGGGGAAAGTCTATTAGCTTACAAGCAACGTGGAGTGGGGTGATTTCGTGACGACACTAAGTTATGCAAGTTCAAACAATCACCTCTTCGTTACTAACCCAACACCGGACCCTTTTTGTGAAATATGGAATGAGTTGTATTTGGAAATGAAAGGAATTGTGGGAATGATGGGGGAATGGAAGGAATGATTTTAAGGAGGAGTTATGGCGTGATTTAGGGTATTTGAGGGTGTTTGAAACAGTTGGAGAGTGAATGGAGGGAAGTGGAAATGATTTGAAATTAGGGGAGTTTTAAATAAGGGGGTCCTGGTCGGGTCAGATAGATTTAGGGTTTTGGACCCACGAGACCCCGTCTACGGTCCGTGGGTCGATCTACGGTCCGTAGGTTGGGACCGTAGATCACTCTTACACTTGGGAAAATTTAGGAGCTTACCTGGGATCTACGGGCACCATCCACGGTCCGTGGATAGAACAACGGACCGTCGATGGGGTCCGTAGACCTCTGCACTAGACCATTTTCTGTAGATTTTTCATAGCGTACCTGCACATGTAGCAACCATTTAGACTATTCTTTTTACGTTTTCTGGACACTTTTTTAGACACGGACCCTATGCTAATTCTAGTCAACACTAAAAAAAAAACTAAAACACCTATCTAAGTTGATACAGAGATGCAACTAACCAAAGAAAACTACTAAATGGGAAACTGAAACCTATCGTTGGCTAGATTGTACATCTTGGATTGCCTCCCA
>NW_006239234.1:333272-339160 GCF_000226075.1 Solanum tuberosum
CTCAACCGCTCTATGGGGGAGCACTTTTGTGAGCAAAAATGGCCCGGTCCATTTGGATTTGAGTTTGCCTGGAAACAAACGCAACCGAGAGTTGAATAGAAGCACAAGATCACCAACTACAAATTCTCGCTTTTCAATTCTTTGATCATGATACCGTTTCATCTTCTCTTTGTACAAGGCTGAACTTTCATAAGCTTTCAGGCGAAACTCATCAAGCATATTCAAGTCATTCATTCTTTGATTAGATGCGGCGCCCAATCCAAATTTATCTTTATCATTGCCCACATCGCCTTATGCTCTAGCTCTACCGGTAAATGACAAGACTTCCCATATACAAGTTGGTAAGGAGACATACCTATGAGGGTCTTGTATGCAGTGCGATATGCCCATAGAGCATCATCAAGCTTCCTTGACCAATCCGTTCTATTAACATTCACAGTCTTCGCTAAGATCTGTTTAATTTCTCTTTTGGACAGTTCAACTTGCCCACTAGTCTGCGGATAGTGAGGAGTGGCTACATTGTGGCGGACACCATATTTCTCAAGTAGTTCCTTGAACAACTTATAACAAAAGTGACAACCTCCGTCGCTGATAATCGCCCTCAGTGTACCGAATCTGGAGAAGATGTTCTTTTCAAGAATGCAGTGACACTTTTACCTTCATTGTTGGGGAGCGCAACTGCTTCCACCCACTTTGATACATAATCAACCGCAACAAGAATATACTTCATCCCGTATGATCTCACAAATGGACCCATAAAATCAATGCCTTATACATCAAACAACACTATCACCAATATCGGGTTCATAGGGAGCTCTTGCCTCTTTGAAATCCCTCGTTCTCTTTGGCAACGATCACAAGACTTGGCGAAATCATGAGCATCTTGGTGGATGGTAGGCCAGTAGTATCCACATTGCAAAATCTTATGCGTAGTCCGAATACCACTATGGTGCCCATCAACAGGCGATGAATGGCATGCTTCAAGTACACACAACATCTCAACCTTGGGCACACATCGACGAATAATCCCATCAGCACAACTACGATACAAGTAAGGTTCATCCCAAAAGAATTTCTTCACATCATGCATAAACTTTCTCCTCTGGTGAAAAGACAAGTTCGGGGGCACCAAATCGCTTGCCAAATAATTAGCAAAGTCTGCGAACCATGGAATCAAATCATGAGAAGCAGTCGATACGTATTCATCTGGGAAAGCATCATTAATTTCAGCCCTATCTCCAAGATTTAGCATAGCCTCTTCCTCTAGTCTGGAGAAGTGATCGGTAACTTGATTTTCGGTCCCATCTAATCAATCTTGGTTTTGCATCATTTTTCGCCATTAAATACCTCAATGCAGAATTGTCAGTATGCACCATGACCTTAGTACCAAGCAAGTAAGATCAAAATTTCTCGAATGCAAAAACACCGCAAGAAGTTCTTGTTCGGTCATAGTATAATTCTTCTGGGCCACATTTAGAGCTTTGCTAGCATAGTAAATAGGTTGAAGAATTTTCTCTTTCCTCTGTCCCAGTACCACACCAAGCGCCACTCCACTTACATCACACATCACCTCAAATGGTTGTCCCCAATCAGGTGAAATAATGATAGGTGCAGTGACCAACTTCTCCTTCAAATCTCCAAATGCTCTCAGACAAGCCTCATGAAAGTCAAATTTATACTCCTTTTCGAGCAGTTTGCCCAATGGGTGTGCAATTTTTGAAAAGTCTTTTATGAATCTCCTATAGAACCCGGCATGCCCAAGAAAACTTCTAACACCTTTTACAGAAATAGGTGGCAGAAGCTTTTCTATTACCTCAAATTTAGCTCTATCAACCTCAATACCTTTCTCTGAAATTCGATGACCCAACACTATACTTCTTTAACCATGAAATGACACTTCTCCCAATTCAGCACCACGTTGCAGTCTTCACACCTCTTAAGCACCTCAGCCAAATGATCTACACAACGATAAAAAGAATCACCTACAACTAAAAAATCATCCATGAACACTTCAATAGTGTCCTCCACCATATCAGAAAATATCGACATCATACAACGCTGGAAAGTTGCTGGAGCATTGCACAACCCAAATGGCATCCGTTTGAAAGCAAAAGTCCCATAAGGGCAAGTGAAAGTGGTATTCTCTTGGCCTTCTGGAGCTATAGAAATTTGATTGTAGCCTGAATACCCATCGAGAAAACAATACCAAACCTTTCCTGCAGGTCTATCCAACATCTAGTCCATAAATGGCATAGAGAAGTGGTCCTTTTCTGTCCACGCATTCAACTTCCGATAATCCATACAAACTCTCCATCCAGTCACAGGCCTCATTGGAACAAGCTCATTTCTTTCATTTGGAACCACAGTAATGCCACCCTTTTTAGGCACACACTGCACATGACACACCCAACTACTATCTGCAATGGGATAAATAACTCCCGCATCCAGCCACTTGATGATCTCCTTTTTAACTATCTCTTGCATAGGTGGATTTAATCATCTCTGGTGCTCGATACTGTGCTTATGATCTGGCATGAGTTGGATTTTGTGAGACCAAATATCGGGAGGAATACCAATAATATTCGCAATAGTCCACCCAATAGCTCGCTTGAACCTTTTTAACACAGTCACCAAGCACTCCACTTGTCTCGCATTCAAATCTGCCACAATGATGACCGAAAAAGTATTCTCTCTGCCCAAATATACATACCTCAAATGCGGTGGTAGATCATTAAGCTCCACTTTCGGTGCCTCCACAATAGATGGTCTTGCGGGTGGGGACTTGCGATTTTTCATGTCTAACTGATACTTCTTTGGTTTGGACTGATATTCATACCTATCGAGTGCGGCTACCAACTCCTCATACTCTTCAATACCATCACTATCGAAATTCATTATAACTGCTGCTAGTGCCTCAACACCTAATCGCTCTTTAATTTGCACTTATGTCCCACTCTCCACTCTATAAGTTATAGCAGATACTCTTTGGAGTTCACCACTCTGCTTCATGGACCTACAATCTTGAAAGTTGCTTCTTCATTATTCAGTTTGAACTTCATCTATCCCGTTTCCATATCAACCAACGCATGCCCTGTGGCAAGAAATGGTCTCCTAAGGATGATGGGAACCTCAAAATCGACCTCACAGTCAAGAATCACAAAATCTGCCTGAAAAATGAAAGATTCCACTTTTACTAGCACATCATGGAGTACACCAATGGGCCTTTTCACAGTCTGATCGGCCATCAGTACCTGCATTTTAGTGGGCTTTGGGTCCCCTAGACACAACTTCTTGTAAATAGACAATGGCGTGAGGTTGATGCTAGCACCAAGATCACACAATGCCTTAGCAAAGTGTAACAATCCGATAGTACATAGAATCGTGAAGGCAACAGGATCCGCCTTTTTTTGCACAAGAGACCTTGTGGCAATAGCACTACAATGCTGCAATCTATCATCATCTTCAAAACTCACAGACCTCTTCTTTGTTACCATATCTTTCATAAACTTTGCATAACCAGGCATTTGTTCCAAAGCTTCTATCAACGGAACGTTGATGGAAAACTTCTTCAACATAGTAATAAACCTGCGATATTTACCATCTTCAGTCTTCTTCACTAATCTCTGTGGAAAAGGTGGTGGAGGTCTAGGTATGGGGACCACTTTCTGAGATATCTCCACTTCTTTCTCTGTCGCATTCTCAGACTTTTATCTAACCTCTATCATATCATCTTGTTTTCTAATCTCAACTTCCACCACAGCCGACATAGGTGGATCAATTGTTTGCTTACCCCCTCGAGTAGTAACTGCTATGCAATGGCCGTCATTCTTTGGATTCTGGATGGTGTTGCTAGGAAGAGTACCAGGTTGACGTGGGTTCACTGTAGTAGACAACTGGGTCATTTGCTGCTCTAGATACTTTATTGACACTGCATGGGCATCAACTTTTTTACCAATAACAGATAAGTCATTTCTCATCTCCTTCACATTCTCATCAGCTTCATCAAACCTTCTCATCATCTTCTGCATCATATCTTCAATACGCGTCATACTTCCTCCAACTTCCCTAGTACCAGATTCCCAATTTTGAGGGGGAACATAAGGTCCAACTTGATCATTTCTGTTGCCATAGCTGTTTCGGTTGTAGTTGTTGTCGCGATTGAAGTTCCCATCCCGGACATATTTACCCTCTCGGTTGTAATTTCCATAGTTCCGACCTTGGCTTCCTTGACCTTGGCGCCAATTTTCCGTGTTGGATCCTTGGGCATTTGGTCGGAAACCCAATGTCTGATCATTCAAAGCATAAGCATCATCTTCATAGTAACACTCTTCCACTTGTGGTAGAGTTCTTGTCAAGTAGTTCACAACATTTACCTTTTCTGCACCTCCGCTCACATACTTCAATACCAATCCCAACTCGATCCTCATCTGAGCCATCTCTTCACGAATTTCATCCGCAGACTGGTTGTTTGTAGCATGAACGGCAAATGTGTTTCTCCCAGTATCTGACCTCCTAGTGCTCCATGCTTTATTGTTGCGAGAGATCTTCTCCAGCTTTTCTGTGATCTGTGCGTATGTGCATTCACCATATGAACCTCCATCAATAGTATCCAGCACTACTTTATTGTTATCATCCTGACCTAGATAGAAATATTCCTTCAGCAACTCATCATCAATACGGTGATCCGAAACACCTCTTATGAACGAAGTGAATCTGTGCCATGAGCTACTTACAGACTTTCTAGGTAATGCCACAAAAGTATTGACCCTATCTTTGTGATTTAGCTTCTTGGACACTGGGTAATATCTTGCTAAGAACACATCCCTCAGTTTGTTCCATGTATAGATTGAGTTATAAGGAAGCTCAGTGAACCATATAGAAGCATCGCCTATCAGTGATAGAGGGAACACTCTCAATCCGATGACATCCATATCCAAGTCTGGCCGACCTACACAACTTTTGCAGACTACCCTTATCTTGGCTATGTGAGCATGTGTGTCCTCCGATGGCAATCCTGAGAACAATCCCCTCGCTGTAAGCATCTGCATCAAGCTACTAGTTACCACAAATGTGTGCCCCGGAGGCAGAAGAGGTAAGACTAGAGGTCCATCAGAGTCACCAATATTTGTGTTGCCCCTGTAGTTCGCATGCAGTTGTGGGTTTGGTGGACCGTGCACCCTCACTGCATTTCCCAATTGATTTTCAGCTAGACCCCGATTTTCCCCACCAACTACTCTCGGCTGTTGTAACTCAACTGTATCATCAAGATATACTCCGATAGGATTAACTGGAATTCCTTGATTGTTCATTCTTCGCAAAGTTCTGTTCAACTCTGGATCGTAAGGAGTAAGTGGTTCACCTTGACTCTATGTCCTTGCCATACACTAGAGTCAGAACCTGAGAGAGACAAGAACAAAAAGAAAAAGTAAAAATAGGAAATATTTGACAAAAGTTCAATAATGTAGTTAAAATTAATCTAAAAGCCAAAGATTCCCCGGCAGCGGTGCCAAAATTTGATACACTCAAATTACACCTCCCTAAAGAAGCATAAGCGATCGTTATCAAGTAAAGAACCCAACTTGTAGGTTGAGGTCGATCCGACGAGGAAACTGGTTTTAGACTTAACTTTAACTTACACCTATATTTATTTAGTCTAAAGTACTTTTGGAAACAAGTAATAAAAAGGGGGGGATTTGTGAAACAAATTGTAAGAATTCAGTAAGTAAAGAGTAAACAAAAGTCAATTTTTGTTGTTATCAATATAAGAAAATTAACTAGGGTATACGTGTTCACCACAACTCATAACTCAGTAATCCTAGTAATAGCAACCCTTTCTTAGTGACTTACATGCAAAGTGATAAGTTAGGTATCTCTAAATCATTGATCCG
>NW_006239234.1:339268-351190 GCF_000226075.1 Solanum tuberosum
TCATGGTTCCCACAACCCTAGTTGTGGAGTTTAGTTACCCATAATCATATGAACACAATTCATTGTTTTAGATGAAAGAATTATGAACTTACGTAATTGAGAAAAATAAACCGAGAAATTCAACTCAAATTTCAAACCAAATCTTCAAAACTAACCTTTGGAAATCAAGAATTGCTCGGGTAGCAAAATTAGTTCTCAAGTCACTAAGTAAAACAAAAGTAATAAAGTCTAACCCCCAAAAATGAGGTTTACATGCCCTATTTATAGAAAACAAGTCCTAAATTAAAAGGGAAACAAATTAAGGAAACTCTGTCCAGGCACGCGTCTTCATTCCACGAGATTGACTCACGGACCGTCAATGAGTCTACGGTCCGTGATCCCTTCCGTCATCCAGGACTTAGAAAATATTTCATCCTCCAAAAATTAGCTTCTCTGAAGCAAACGACGGACTTGCAGTACGGACCGTAGATCGATCTATGGTCCATCAATCCCCTTCCGTAGCTCCATACTTGGAATCTTCAAAAATCAAGTACTGGAACCCTCGCAATATCAATCTACGGATCAACAGTACGGTCCGTAGATTAATCTACGGACCGTCAATGGCCATCGTGGTTCCACACTCTGTTAGATTTCCCTGGTTTGCCTTCCATGCCTTGCTTGCTGATCTACGGCCATCACCTACGGAGCGTCACTGGAACTACGGTCCGTAGATCACCTCCGTAGGTGCCCTTTCTACAATTATTTCAGTTGTCCCTTTACTTTTGCGCCTGAACATCTTTCCTGCAAAACATGATAAAAACACATAAAAACCAATCCAAAAAGGCCCTAGACACACACAACTTGTAAGTGAAATGTATTAGAAATACCGTAAACTCACGATATATCAACCCACGACACAGACTAATATATGTTCTTACCCGTAGGCATAAGTAAAATCTATTCATAGTTGGTCAGTCCCCCATGGCAAGGCTTCTCGCTTTTCATGAATGTGTCTCCCCCTATGCTTATGTGAGTTTTACCCACCTTTTACTCTGCTTGCTTCTGACTCCATATGAGCCCTTACTTTTTTGGAGGGTCGGCGGGGCATGGGAGCCTTAGCTCATACATCGGTTTACCGAAATAAACTCTACTCTCCCACTTCCTTCTACTCAAAAGGTGAGCGACCCTTAAACAAAAAGGCCCTAAAAGGGTTCTTCTTTATATATTACATAAGCCCTAAAGTAGGTATCCCCGAAAGCCGAACTCAGCAGAGTGGATTTTGGCTTGCCCTTTTCTATCTTATTAGTCAAACCTAAACGTCCTTATTTCAAAAAATAGCGCTAACACCGTATCTATAGTAAGGGGCCTTTTCAATTGAATCTCCCACTTGATTTTCAGACAGTCAAAATAGAAAGACTCTTTGTTAGCTCTTCGTGCCTCCTTGACTTCTCAAACTAAACTAAGACTGTCCCAACTAGAGTATAGCCGGAAGGAGCTCTTTTTGTATTGAAAGTGTTTTCAAATAGCAATCCATCGCATCGGTAATAAGACTTAGAGTAAACGAACGATTCAAGCTCCTTTCAGAAGGCAGTTCAGCTTGATAACTCCATAAGCTGTATTGACAGAACAAAACCACTCTTTCAAAGGTAGGATCAATCCCAACCTATTCTTCTTATCCTAACAGTCTATTCGTGGAAGTAAATTACCCAAAAAGTCTCCTTACTAGACCTAACATCCTGTCATCGCTTTCAGATACAAGAAAGTTGGACTAGTTATTAGACCAACTATCTCACGCTCTGTCTCTCAAACCCAGCCAAAGGAGCACATCTAGTTGAAAAACTCTCATTCTTATTTAGAATGGGAAGATCTTTCAGTTCGTAAAAGCTTAAGATTAAGAGCTTTATCTATAAGTAATGAGAGGAGACTTTAAGAAAATCCTCATGACTTCTGTGGAGACAGAGATCTTACTGCTACCTTCGAGTCTGACAATCTAGTTTTCTAGGCTTTTAGCTTTTAGAATCCCCTTTCTCTATGATCCTTCATGAGTTCTTTATCATATTCCGATTCAATTTAGATTTCTTTTAGTTGCTATATCTTTATTTTGAAGAAAGGTGGATCTACAGGGGAAAGGATAAATATATAGTATTAATGATAAGATAGTTTGATTTTATTGTTTGCACATGTGTATTGTCTAATCTATGAGAATCAAGTTTTTCCCCTTCCGTAAGCGCATATAGGGAAGTGCGTACTCGGCTATTGAGAGGACTCCTATTGTCTTTCTTTTATTTACTGGAGTTGCTTGTTCCTGCGCCCCCTAGTACCGAGCCCCCCGGTAATCTCTTGTAGGGCGCACAAGGCAAGGCCCTTGGTCTTACCTTATGCAGTTTCTGCTTTCTTGTTGGCTTGGCTGTGCTTTCCTTCCTCTGTGGAGAGAAGATAGAAAAAGGATGTTTCCCCGCTTTCTGTCCGTCGTGTATTCCCCTTATGTCTTCTGTAAGAACGAGAGGGATGGGCTCCCCGCTAACACTTTTTTAGATATTCCCCCTTCCAAGGACGCTTTCTCAAGCCTTTTTCCCTCATTCCTTTTGGTTTGGGGACGACAAGTACTTCCTCTCGAGTAGGACACCGGTGATCTCTACATTCACCTATGTAATTTCGAAATCTGCTTTCAAGCAGCTCTGTTTTCTAATGGAGAGTGGACTACAAAAAGGAGAAGCGTCATGCGTCATGCTTTTGTAGACCAGCTAGTATACATTAAAGAAAGTGGCTTCCTCAATTAAACTAGCTTCCTCATCTTCTCTTCCCCCCAACAACTTCACTCCAGAGGAATCACATATTCTTAAGCGAGAAGATCAGACTCTTATTATTGAATTTCCATTGTTTGCATGTAATAGCTCATTCTCTATATTTTTTTATGCTCAATCTTTCTGTTTTCCGTTTTCAGTCTAAAAGGAAAGCGAAGTGACTATCCGGTGATAGTCACGAGCGCTTAGAGGTATGAAGTTAAGTGAATCTTACTATCTAAAAGAGTTAGCTTCTTCAAGGACTCTTAATAAAGAAAGCTTTTTTTAAGAAAGCAAGCCTTTCAAGTAGGGCTTGAAAGAAGTTAGGGGATCCGATTAGAAGATAAAAAAGATAGACAAGAAGATAAGGGGCAAAGGACTTTTAGAAATCCGATCGGTGTAAACATGATATATATTTTTCTTTTTCCTTTCTTAAGAGACTCCGGACGCTCCTTGTCCTAAGCCCCAAGCATCCGGTTACCTTTGCGGATCTCTGCCGCCTGTTTTTGCGCTATTATTATTTACGACGTCCATTCTCTTATGCAATTCCTGACTAGTTATAGTTTTTCTAAGGACTGGAATAAGAGGTTTCAGCTTTTTGGGGTATTTAACATAACGAATAATTCTATATTGGAAAAGTCTCAAAATTGCAAACAATTTTTATCGGTATTCAACTTAGGGCCTCGTTAAGTAAGATGGGATCCAATACAAAGCTAACAAGCTTTCTTAAATGGGAACCCTGATCTAGATACAGTAGGATCAATTGAGTTCCCAAATCTAATGTGCGTACAAGCATCCTTTTCCTTTTATTTTAGAATTTGGCACTATTTAAATAAAAAATAACCTACAATAAGATATTCTTCCTTAAACACTAAGCCGTCCAAGACTCACCAATAAGGTAACTCCAACCTGTGATTTTTGGATCATATTCGGTGACAATTCTCCAATCATGTCCTTCCAGAGCTGGGTAAGTGATCCCCAAGGGAATCTCCCCGATCCATTTTTCCCAGCGCCCCTCAATCAAATCCATAATTGTTGTTCTTGTGCAGGAGTAACTAGAGAACTTCAAATTGCAATAAAAAAGTTGTCAACTAAGAAAAACCGGAAGTCCATGCGAGCCGGGCTGATATTAACCAAAAAGATACCCTCCTCAAAAGGGCCTGAAATCAAGGACCCAGTCAGGGATAGAGTTGAGAAAGACATTAAAATTGAACAACTGTGTAGGAGTACTAATAAGTTTTGTAAGGGTATAGTTTATTTAATTGAGTGAAATTAGGCCAGTAGTCTTTCTGAATGTGATAGCTGAGAACTGTGATTCTTCGCTTGATCAATTCTTGCCATCACGCTTTGGCTTTACCATTTGCCGAGCACATCTAAGCGAAAAATAGAAAAAAGTGCCTGGATTTCAATCGGATACCCTTTTTCTCTGTTCTAGGTACAAGTCAAGTTGAGTTTACACAAAAAAATTCAGTGTTAGAAGTATTCAAATCCACAAATTCACTACGAAATAAGGCCGGAACCAATTTGAGACTTTGGAAAACATCAAATAGTAAACTGAAAATATCAATCATATTAATATTACATCTATCTCCACATAGAAGTGTTGGAAAAGAAAGCTATCTGAGAGGCAGAGGTTGACTATAAACTTCATCTCTCTCTGGACCTCATGGAGTTTTTCCAGAGCTGAATTGCACGTGCACTTCAGCCAGAGCAGAATCACGTGTGTACTTGGTGTATAACCTCAACAGTATCTTCCATCAGAACCCAAAATCGGCAATGAATATGTCCTTTAGACTTTGCTAGAAATGGCCAAACACTAAAAATCGGTGGAAAACCAGCTTAAGCTGGTTGTACTTTGAAGTTCGCTCAATTCACACAGGCAGGGTGATTGAGGTGCGTACTTCAACATCTAAGTTTCACACAAGGAACCCCTTGCTCTTAAGGATAGACTATGATATTTGATGGACTGGCATGTCAGCCATGTAATCTATCCCTCAAGTTGAACGAACTTGACCTGCTCCTTTAGTTTAGGGCTATAGAGTTTACTTGCTTCTCACTAACGGCAGAATTATGAGCTTCATCACTTGATTCTAAACCAAATTAAAAACACTCGTCTATAGGATGACAATCCTTCACTCCGGAAGGGTATGTTCCATACCGACAAAACCTCTTATCCCAAAATCCGCTCATTTCACACCAACTAAAGTGGAACTTAATTAGCAAGGTAGAGTTGTATAAAGCCCTAATGTAACTGAACGAAGTGGAAAACCCGCAATACGAGAGCAAAAACCTTCTGTGTGTAAGAAGAAAAGATTAATCGAGTTAGGTAGGATGTAGATCGAGTGCAATAAGCTACAGGAGTGATTATTTCGCTTTGGAAGGAAAAAATCATGTCAAATAAGGTCATCACTCAGTTCTCAGGTTGTCTGGGAATAGCTCCACCAGACATAGAAGATAAGGCCAGTGCTTGCGTGCTATTGTGTGAAGCGGAAAGGGACAACTGAAGACCACACCAGACAGGGAAAACGAGGATTAGATATTTCGTCAACCACCACTGGAGCGTGATTCTCTTATCTGTTGAAAAGTACAATCCAGACAGTAAACCTTTAGGGCTTATGACTAGTAAGGTAAATCAACCTATCGATACATGAATTTTGATGGATTTATGCCTATATTGTTTTAGATTGTTGAATTGTATCATCATGTATCCCTAATTATGGTGAATAGTTGGTGAATTGAGGATTTGTGATCATAGCCTTAAAAGGGCAAGTTGACCTAATTTCATGTTAAAGTAGAATTGTGCTTGAATTGTTGATCCACTTGAAAGGTGGAGGTGTTTACTTACTATGCACATTGTGATTATGGACTTGAAGGAATAGTGTGAGGAATTGATGTATTATCATGACGTTGTTTATATGAATGTATAATGTGAAGGATATACATGTTATTTCAATGATAAAATGATGATCTTGTATAGAATGTGAATGTGTTGTGATTGGAAGCATATTGTCACTTAACACTCATGAATGATGATGATAGAATGTGAAGAGTTCCTATAATGGGAATGTTGAATCTAGAATTGGTAGGCTTATGCATCATTTTCTTATATAATGAATGTGTCTTGACTTGATGAATATGAATCGATAGGCTATGGCATTCCTTTCGTATATGAGTGATGAATGTGTCTTGACTTGATGGTTATGAATTGATAGGCTTTAGGCATTCTTTTCATAAATGATCTAATGAAATGAAGTTTCTAGAATCGATAGGCTAGTGGAATTCCTTTCTTAATGAGTCAATGTACCATGAATCGATAGGCTAGTGGCATTCCTTTCATGAGTATAAGAATCTAATGAGGGACCATGAATCGATATGCTTATGACATTCTTTTCATGGGGACTCTAGAGCTATCCTTGAATGTACCACGGATCGATAGGCTTATAACATTCCTTCCTTCTGTAATGATGTATCATGGGTCGATAGGCCTATGGAATTCCTCCCTAATACACTAATGTAATGTGAATGAAATAATCTATGGGAATGTAGGCTAAGCACCGAGTGAATATGGTTAGATGGAAACTCTCCCAATGTTAGGTTAGAGTTCCAATGAACATCTTCCTATCCCATAACTATGTACCCACATAGGATGTTAGCCGGCAGATTCCATCCGAGCTAATGTTATCGTTCTACCTTAGGCAAGTGGAACACCTCTTACGGTGTGGGGTTAAATGACACCGGATTCCATGTCTAGCTTGCATGGTCTATGTCGGTTTAACTCTTATTTCTATTATGTGAGATGTGCACTATAGTTAATTGATAGGTACTACAAAGTGTAGGTAGTAGTATGGGATGCTATCTATACATTGCACGAGTAGGCTTTGAAGGGGCTATAATGAGTTCTCTATGTCTTAATGACTAATGTATGAAAGTCCTCTAAATGAAGTAATTGAATAATGTTGGCTTAAATGCTTAAAGTGTAAAGATGCATGCTATACTTGGATTGTATTATGAGTTACTTCCTTGTCATGACATATTGTATGTGAATGTGCCTTGTCTAGGGTGACTTCAAAGAAGTACTTAGTGTGAGTTGTAGTATGGGATGCTACTTGCACATTGCACAAGTATGACTTAGAGTTGTCTTAGATGTTGCTCTTAACGTGATGATGTGATTCATGTAATGTTTTTTTCTCTTAAACGCTCTATTGTGTAAAGGTCGAAAGGATGATTGGTAAGTTCACTTTTGGTGATCTTATGGTGGTACCTTAGTGTGGGTAGTGGTATGGGACGCTATCCATACATTGCACAAGGCATATCTTGAGGATTACTTGAGGTGAAGGCTCAAGGTAAAGGTAAAGAGTTATATGTGATCTTGTTCTAATGCGAAATGGTGATTTGTATGTTGGTTGTGACTTTTATTATGCCTCTTTTATTCAATGTTCATGAAGTTTTACCAAATGGCATAAAAGCATGGCTTTGAAAAAAATGTCCCTTTTTAAGCATGTTTTTGCATGGTCATCATACTTAGTACATTTTTGTGTGCTAACCCATATTTCTCTTATTCTTACTACAAGTGTAGGTTCCAGCAAGTGATTGATTCTATCATGGATTTAAGTGTTTGGATAGAGTTTCCTCCGAGACTTGGTATGTCCTCATGGATTCGAGGACAAGAACTCTTATGTTTCATTTCTCCAAGTAATAGACATTTAGTAGTTTGTTGATTGTAAAGGGTCGTGACCCTATCTTGTTAAAGTTTTGTCTAAGATGGCCATGTGAGACTTAGTCTTTCGTTGTGTCTTTTGAAAGATTTCTATGAGTATCTCAATGTTTTGAATCGTACGGTTTTAGATAAAAAGTTTTAATTTCGTACTATTTCTATTGTCTATGCAATGAATGAGCTATGCGGCTTGTATTAGACCCCTTCGGGGTCGAGTACGCCGTGTTACGACTAGAGGGTGCTCTAGGGTCGTGACAAACATGGTATCAGAGCATAAGATTTTGGAAATGGTTTTAGGATCAATGTCTCGCAAGCCACATCTAGTAGAGTCTTGTTCATCGGTGTGAGTCGCAACACATCTATGAGCGAGAGGCTATAGGACGATAGAAAGTTACACTTCTTTCATATTCTTGAAGTCGTGCCTTAGAGTGTAGTTCTATAAGTGTCCTATTCCTAATCTTTCTCTTGTGTTTATAGGAAATGAATACAAGGGGCTAACCCAAGGAGAGTGGAAGATGAGATTGTTAATGAGGGAGTTCCTCCCCAAGGGGACCAAGTGCCTCAAGAGAATGAAGTTCTGGTGGTTCCCCCGGACATGATCAATGAAGAGATTAGGTCGGTTTTTCTAACATTATCTCAAGCCATAAAGGCTCAAGTTAACCGAGATGTGGGGCCTAGCGTGAATTCTAATGACAGTACCGTGGCCTCAAGGTTGAGAGACTTTGTGAGGATGAATCCTCCTATCTTCCCTGGCTGTAAAGTGGGAGAAGATCCCCAAGAATTCTTGGATGAAGTTTATGAGATAGTCAATGCTATGGGAGTATCCTCTAGGGAGAAAGCGGAGTTGGTTTCCTATCGTGTGTGTGTATGTAATTGTCCTTGCAATGAAACAATCAACAACATTATCATTATGGACACTTCATTCATAATTGAGTATAAGGGTAAGGGAAGAATGGCCTTTCAACAATACCACAATATACATAATATTCGTAGGACTTTCAACTTCTAAGTATATCATGAGTTCACACAATCTTGTCAACATGCACAAACCTTCACAATATGCCCTTTAAGGATTATGGACCAACTAATTCCAAACATATAGCAATAGCACATTAGATAAGGGAATACCGTGATCCAACAACTCATCAATACCTTAATCACACCATGATTGGAACATTATACTTCAAGTATTAGTAAACATGCTTATAATTATCATGATCAAGTCAATTCATCTTTAGAAGCATTACCCTAAACCAATTCAAGTCTAGGTGATCTAAACTAAGGCATTACATGAAGAAATTCATCATTCTTGGAGGATCCTATTTAAACCCTCAATTAGCCTCTTTCATGGCACAACCCTAGAATATATCAATTCACCTTAGAAATCTTAGGTTAATCAAGTATACATGCAAAATCACACTTAAATCATGCAATTACATCATAATTAACTCACATCAAATCAATTGGACCAACTTGCAAAACCATCACATAATGTAAAGAAGAACCATAGCTAGGGTTGGGGAAAACTCATGGATTCTTTGGAATTCAAGTTAAAATCATCTAAAATCAGTAGTATCATCAATAACAAACATAATTCAAACTTTAAGAAAAACTTTGAAAGGAATCCATGGGATTGAGTTGAAACCTTAGCTAATTGGGTTTTCTATAATTGAGTTAAAAGCTTTTGAAAGGGCTCCTTGGGTGATAGCTTCCCAAGGATGAAGAACTCCCATACCTTAGGTGTAGAATCCTTCCAAATTCGTTGTGAAAATCTCCTTCCTTCAAGCTTTCCTTGATATGTTTCTTTGTTCTTCAATGGGGGTTCTAGAGAGAAGATTTTGGGAGGGAAGAGTAGTTGGGTTTTGATTTGGGGTCTTGGGTAATAATGACTTAATGAGGTGTTTAATGACATAAAATAGTTTATATATATATGTATAATTACTATATTACACGACTCCTACTCAAAACAATTAATAAAATAATTACCTTAACTAACCCACCTAAGGCCGACTTAAGGCAGCCTTCCAGGTACCATTCACGAGACCCCATCCACGGACCGTGGATGGGACCACATCCTGTACTGTGGGGTCGTGGTTTGGGTCTGCAAGCTGGACTTGGGGGCCTTGACCTACGGAGTAAGACCACGAGCCGTAGATCAATCTACTGGCCGTGGATTGCATCTGTAGTTCATGGAATTTTGGCAGCTTTTTGCTTTAAGGGCAGCCTTGGGGTTAGGCTTTAGGGTCCCCCTCAGGAACCCTTGGTTGGTCCTTGGGGTGTCGTACCTTGACGTTTCGCCCCTATAACCCTCATTCTAAGTTCGGAAAGTAAATATACAACTTAAAACCAAACACCGAACTCAAAAGATCACACGTTAGGCTCTAATTTCACCTACTAGTTTCCATTAGACTTTAGTTTGGTCTTATTAGATTTCTGGGTTGTTACACTATACCTCATAGATTCAAAAGGTGAGACTAGGTTTCAGACCTTAGAATCACTACATGTGACCAACCTTTCACATCATATCATATCCAACCAAAGTGTGTACATGAGAATAATCATCCAACCAACACAACAATTAGGTCATATTCATATTCACTTTACTCTCAAAGTGATCTAAATGCATATAGATAAACCTCATAAACATACATACTTCTCATGCTTTGCCCTTCAAGGACCATAGATCACATTCAATCAACATATCTAGAATTACTACATTAGACATGAATGATAACATGATTTAATTACTATCATAACTATAAGCATGGTTTCATAATACTCATCTTTCTACAATTCACCCACACTTTGAAATTCAATTTGGGAAAATAGGGGAATTCATGGGTTCTTGGGGAATTTCATCATAAATCATCAATTCAATCATAATCCATCATAAATCAACCATTAAAAACGTTTTTGAAAAGAACCCACAAGATTGAAGACAAACCCTAACTTTGGGGAAATCACTAGTTTTGAAATTGAATTTGGACGGATTGGATGGAAATTAACCAAAACTGAAAGACTACCATACTGTAGTAATGATTCTTCGAAGAAGTTGAGTGAAATATCCTTGATTCTTCAAGCCCTAGCTCCAATTTTACTCTTTTTCTTCCTTGAGTTCTAGAGAGAGAAATTTTGTGTAGGAGATGAACTTTGGGATTTTGATTTGGGTATTTGCAAAATATGAAGTAATTGGGTGTATTTTGACTTAAAATGCCTTATATAGTTGTGTAAAAATAATACAAAACAACCTCACTTTGATAGGGCTTAAAAAGGAAATACGAATAATAACCCTCACTTAAAGTGAGTTGCCCAGGTGCCAAGAGGGGCCCCACGAGCTGTGGTCATGACCATGAGCCGTGGTCCCTCTCGTGGTCTTGTGGCAGTAGCTAGGCAGCTTGTGCCTTAAGCTCACACGCCCAAGGAAACTCCACAAAGGGCTCCATGAGCCATGGTCAACACCACGAGTCATGGTCCCTCTCGTGGACCTTGAGGCAGTGGCTAGGCCACTTGCTTGCCTCCCTCACATACCCAACTCTTTCTCCACAAGCCGTGGTTTTCACCACGAGCCGTGAAGTTGCTCATGAAGGAGAGCCAGTTTTGGGCAGATTTTTGGAGCGCACTTCATAGGTTACCATGGACCATACCACAATCCGTGGTCCCCACCACGAGTCGTGAGGGTGGTCATGGTCACTAGGGCAGTGTCTAGGGGAGAGTGGACTGCTTTAGTCCTCTCCTTTGGCCCTTGCCCATCTCCTTGACTTTTCAACTCTCATTTTAGTTCTAGTATAGTCTACAATTTTTCTGGAATGTTACAGTAGACAGAAACTCAGGGTGTGTTTGGTATCCAGTTTTCCCATGTTTGGTTGGCTTAAATGTTTTGAAAAATATTTTCCAAATCAACTCATTTTCCTCAAATTTAAGGAACATGACATCCCTTCCAAAAGTATGAAAAACAATTTCCAAAACTCTACTTCATCCTTCAATATTTTTTTCTTATCCTACCTCGTACCCCATACTCGACCCCTCCATCCAAAGAAAAAATAATTTTTTTAAAATTTCAAATATATTTTCACCTCTACCGCCAAACCAGCCCCCATCACCCAAACAAAAAAAAATTATTTTTGAAAAATATTTCAAATTTTAAGAATCTCTTTTACCCCACCCAACGCCTACCACACCTCTCCCCCCACAAAAAAAAATCTTTTGGAAAAATATTTTAAATTCTCATTTTTTACGCTACCCCCCAGGACCACCTCTGCAATGCGACCCCCCGTCAAGTTTTCTTTAAAAAAAGTACTTTTGGAAAATATTTCAATCTTTTTAAATAAAAAAACATTTTTACGCCACTCCCCCACCTAGGACACCCCCATCAAATAAAAATTGGAAAATATTTCATTTCTTACACCACCCCCACCCCCTCACACAGGCCAGCCCATCAAAAATAAT
>NW_006239234.1:359924-425250 GCF_000226075.1 Solanum tuberosum
CCCCGTCAATTTTGTTTTTGGAAAATATTTGAAGTTTACGCCACCCCCACCCTCCTCACCAAGGCCACCCCATTAAATAAAAAGATTTTTCTAGAAAAATATTATAGATTTTTAAAATTTTCCTCCACCCCAGGACCATCCCTACCCCGCCATCCCAATCCAGGTCACCCCCATCAAATTTTCTTAAAATAAATATTTTTTGGAAATTATTTCAATTTTATTTAAAAAAATAATTTTTACCCCAACCTTACTCGCCCCTCTCCTCCACTTCCACCCAGACCACCCCTTTCAAAATAAAAATTAAAAAAATTATTTTCGGAAAATATTTCAATTTTTTTAAAAAAAATAATCAATTTTTTACGACGCCACCCACGACTCCTTACACCCCCCCTAACACAAGTCATCCCCTCAAAAGAATAATTAAAAAAAAGTATTTTTGGAAAATATTTCAATTTTTTTAATGCCACTTACACCCCCCCCCCAAATCGGATTTTCCAACTGTCATTGGGGTCTTGTCCTAGTTAGGGTCGAATCCTAGATCAATTATCGAGGATGATTTTCAGATAAAAAAGTTATTTTCCTAAGGAGTATTTTCTATTCTCAAGTCAAATATAAAAGATATTTTATGGAAATTATTTTTCATTCACTAACCAAATATTAAAAAATAGTTTCTAGAAAATATTTTCTACTCACCAACCAAACATGAGAAAATAAGTTATAATCCAGTTGTTTTCCAAAAAACATTTTCTTGGAAAACGGTTTCCATGAAAAACATTTTCCTTCGTACCAAACAAACCCTCAATGCATTTCAAAATACAATATAACTCAGATTGTATATATAAAAATACAAAATAAGTCTATGGGATATTATCTAACCGACAACCCTCACTATGAGCTATGTGATGACACAACGTCTAGCCCACGATGCTAGAACTATCCTATACTTTGGTGAGGTATAGAACCTACTACTAAGTGGATCCACTAGTCTATGCTAAAAAGCATTATGGAATCATCTAAAAAGTATGTCCCTTTCTATCCACGTTGGCTACATGGTTTATGGGGGCAGTGAGTTGTATGAACTCTCCCCAAATATACTAGCTCATATGTTTTTAAAAACATAACTCTCTCTGTGGTTTGAGATTATTACTCAAAAATCTTTATCTTTAAAGAGATGGAACTTAGAACTGCTCATGAAAACTCTTTAGGAAATTGGTTTTTCCTCTCATCATAAATGTAAAAACATTTGCTCTTGCGAATAATTAGTTCCCATATATCATTTTTAAGAAAATGAACTCAACTTTAATCTTCCTCAAACTCAAATGCTCAGGTTTTAAACCAACTTTAATAAGTTTGTAAAAGACTTCTTAATCTGACTCGAAGAACTCTTAAAATTTGATTCTTAACTCTACCTTGAATTTGAATTATGAATTCAAGGTTATGATTTGTGATAGGAAGGATATTGTAATAATTAAATGAGTTTTAGATAGTTAATAGTGAGAAACTGTTGAAAAACACTGTCTGGGGAGCAAGTCCGCGATGCAGAGATGAATTATAATATTTGGTCATGAAATAACTTTTGAACCAGTGGAGTTTGCATTCTCTCTACAACGGGGAGAGGGAAATTTCATTCTGGGGAACAGGTCTGAGCGTTCCTTTTTTTCTGCCCAATCTTTTCTTACTCGTTTTTCGACCCTAATTCTCCTAAAATCGAATGGTTTCCTTCCCAATAACATAGATTCGAATACTCAACTTATGTACATGATAATCTACTCCAAATCACCCTCAATTCACTAACTTTAATCTCAGGAATTTATCAAACCCATCCTAATTCAAGAACGGAAACAACACTTTCAAGAAACAAATCAAGAACTCAAATTCTTCAACTTCAAGGACGAAACTTCGCTGAAAATAACATGATTGGCGTGTGGGTGAACGAACCCAACACTATAAGAAACTCACATACCTCTTAGGGATCAAACCCTTGGTGAAACGACCTTTGATTTCACAAGAAACTTGATGAACGCCTTGACTTTTCTCCTCTTTTCTCTTTTTGAATTCTTTTCTAAAACCCTAGCGTAAATTAGAATTGTGTAAACTGAACCAAATCAGTTCAGACCCCTAATTAATTATTGAAAAATGAGTTAAATCTGATAGGGTAAGGAAAGGACAAAAATACCCCTCTTAAATCTAGGTAACTTTCCTTAAATACACAGCTCAATTTCAAACAGTCATATCTCCCTCATACGAGCTCAAAAATTAGCAAATCGGTGGCGTTGGAAATAGGATTCCAAAATCTTTCATTTCATATTTTATGGGTCACCTAACTCATCTTGTACAAAAATTTATGGTGGTTTAAAGTTGATCCAAAACTCATACTTCGCATAAGTTGCAAAAATTTCCAATTTTTGCTCTTTCCAAAATAGTTCTTTCTAATTATAGTTCTTTCAAATACTGAGGTATTACAACCATTTTTAGAGTCATTTTTTAGCGTTAAAGGTCCAATTTACAGGAATTAGATGATATTTTCCATTTTTCATGTTTGTTAGCCTATGAATACTTTGGTGATATGGCTTCAGGACGATTTCTATGCGAAACATTTTGGGAACCCTCCGTAGGTAATTGGTAGAGTTGTATGTACCGTCTCAAACTGAAAGAATGGTCTGATTCTTGTAAATTGGACATTTAATGCTCAAGAATGACTCTAAAAATGCTTGTAACATCTCGGTCTTTGAAAGAACTAGAATTAGAAAGAACTATTTTGGAAATAGTAAAAATTGGAAATTTTGGCAAGTTATGCTAAGTAAGAGTTTTGGGTCAACTTCAAACGACCATAAATTTCAGTACAAGATGAGTTAGGTGGCCCATAAGATATCAAATTAAATGTCTTGTAATCCTTTTTCCAATGCCGCTTATTTTGTTAATTTTCGAGCTCGTATGAGGGAGATATGACTGCGTGAACTTGGGTTGGCTATTTAATGAAAGTTACCCGGATTTAAGAGGGGTATTTTGGTCTTTTTCTTACCATATCTGATTTAACTCACTTTTTTAATAATTAATTAGCGGTCTAAATTGATTTGGTTTAGTTTACACAATCCTAATTTACGCTAGGGTTTTGGAAAAGAATTCAAAAGGAGAAAAGAGGAGAAAAGGAAAATACTAAAAACATGAAAAAGGGATCCTCTGGAAAGTAAGGAGGCTTACCAAAAGACTCTGAGTGGTCCACTGGATCAACAAAGCGCTCGATGCTGATCCTGGTTACATGTATCTGCATCATAAAATGATGCAGGCCAAATGGTGTCAACACATTGAATGTATGAGCATGCGAGGGGAAAACTAAACATGACATAAGCTTGAACTGAAATCTGAAAGAAACACTTACCTCAACTTTACTCAACTCAATGCAAAAATAAACAACAATAAAGATACACTTTATATAAAGCATTTAAAATAGTAGATAACATCTCAAAATATTGGAAAATACAATAATATCACAGTTGTATATAAGAATACAAACATAAACTATGTTTGGGAGATACTCTAACCGACAACCATCATTATAATTTATGTGATGATACAACGTCACGTCCATGCGACCAGAACTCTCTTATAACTTGCCGGGATATAGAACGCCTCAACTAAGTGGATCCACTAGTCTATGATAAAAAACATTAAGGAATCATCTAAAAAGTATGACCCTTTCTACCCACAATGGCAACATTGTTTATGGAGACTTGAGTTATTATGAACTCGTCCCCATATCGATGCTCAATACTACTCCCAAAATGCTCAGCTCATATGTTTAAAAACATAAACTTTTCTCTGTAGTTTAAGGTTATTACTCAAAAACTTATATCTTAAAAGAGATGAAACTTAAAACTACTCATGAAAACTCATTTGGAAATCAGGTGTCCTCTCATCTTAAATGTGAAAACATTTACTCTTTGGAGATACTTAGTTCCCATATATCATTTTAAAGAAATGAACTTGGCTCTACTAATTCTCAAATTCAATGCTTAAGTCTTTAAAACAAGTTTAAAACAATTGTAAAAGACTTTTGAAAGACTCTAACAACGCTCTTGACTTGACTCTTAGCTCTACCTTGAATTTGAATTATGAATTCAAGAGTTATGATCTCATGTTATGGATGATCTCTCGATGTTTAAACGGACCTCATAGTGTAGAAAATAAATTAGAAAACATAGGTACGATTCCATGAAACTCAAACAAAAAGAAGTAGGAAAGGGTAGAAAACTTGGGGACCCTAGCATACTGAGTGGCCCAGGGCGCTAGAGCCTGAACTACAGAAGGCTGGTTGCAGCGCACCGAGTGGCGCGGTGCCCCAAAGGGAAAACTATAGAACACTTCCTCTGGTGCATTGAGTGGTGCGGGGATCCAGACCCCTTCTCAGAAAACCTACGAATTTTCTTGTTCATTTTTCGACTCTAAAGCGTTTAGATTCGATGGGTTTCTTCCCCAAACAGTTAGATTCAAATACCCAACTAACGTATACAAGAATATACTCAAAACTACCTTAAATCTCATCAAATCATCTCAAGAACTCCTCCAAAACCCATCAATCAAGAATCACACGAAACTTCAACAAAATTCATCAACAACTAATATACTCTACTTTCAAGAACGTAAATACGCTGAATTTAATCATGATTGGCATGTGGGTGAATGAACCCAATACTATGTGATCTCATATGTTAACCCTTGGAAAAATCCGCACGCGAAATCTCAAGAACCCGACGAAACCTTAGCTTTTCTCTTCTTTTCTCTTCTCCCAAAACCCTAGCATTAATTTGGGATGCGTAAACTGAACCAAATCAGTTTAGACCCCAAATAAATTACTAAAAACTAAATAACTTATTTGGGTAATGAAAAGACCCAAATACCCTTCTTAAATCCGGGTGACTTTCCTTAAGTAGATAGCCTGACTTTAAACTGGCATATCTCCCTCATACAAGCTCTAAAATTAGCAAACTCGGTGGCATTGGAAAGATAATTCAAAGACCTTTCATTTGATATCCTATGGCACACCGAAATAATCATGTACTGAAAGTTATGGTCGTTTGAAGTTGACCCAAAACTCATACTTAGCATAACTTGCCAAAATTTCCAAATTTAAATCTTTCCAAAAGAAGTTTCTTTCTAATTTTAGTTCTTTCAAATAGCGAGGTGTTACAATATCCCCCCTTTGGAACATTCGTCCTCGAATGAGATTACTCTAAGAACACTATGGGTGTAACCTCTAACATTAAGCTCAAACACCCAACAAGAAAAATATAAATACAGTATGCCAACTTAAAACAAATGCCAAGAAAATGTTTAGTACCTTAATTTGGAATTTCTCCGAATTCGAAGAGATGTGGGTATCTCTTTTTCATATCCTCAGTTTCCCAAGTTGCGTCCTCAACAAATTGATTCCTCCACAAAACCTTGACTGATGCTACCTCCTTGGTTCTCAACTTGTGAACCTGACAATCTAGAATTTGCATGGGAATCTCCTCATAAGATAAGCTATCCTTAATACCAATATCTTCAGTAAGAATGATAAGTCAAGGATCTGCCATACAGTTCTTCAACATAGAAATGTGAAATACTGGATAAACCACTGCTAACTCTTGGGGTAAATCTAACTCATAAGCTACATTGCCAATCCTCTTGGATATCATGTAAGGACAATTATATCGAGGACTAAGCTTCCCCTTCTTACCTAATCTCATAACACCCTTCATGGGTGAAACTTTAAAATAAATCCAATAATGTACTTCAAACACTAAGTCTCTTCTCCTCACATCTGTATAGGATTTCTGACAACTCTGCGCTGTTTTCAATTTCTCTTGAATAACCCTCACCTTCTCCATAGCGTGATGAACTAAGTCTGGTCCTATCAACCCAACTTCACCAACCTCAAACCATCCAATAGGAGATCTGCATCTTCTCCCATGAAGAGCTTCATAAGGAGCCATTGTGATGCTAGAGTGGTAACTATTGTTATAAGCAAACTCAATGAGAGGTAGGTGAACATCCCGATTACCCTTGAAATCGATCATACATTCCCTCAACATATCTTCTAAAGTCTTAACGGTGGGCTCTACTTGACCAAATGTCCGAGGATGAAAAGCAGTACTCAAATTCACTTTTGAACCCGAACCTTTCTGGAATGACTTCCAAAATTGTGCAGTAAATTGTGCACCTCTATCTGAAATAATCGACAATGGAACTCCATTAGGTCTGAATACCCCTTGAATTTATAACTTAGCATAATCTTCTGCTGAATGGGTAGTCTTTACTAGCAAAAAGTGAGTTGATTTAGTCATTCGTTCTACAATCACCCAAATGGAATTATGCTACCTGCGAGACCGCGGCAACCCAGTAATAAAGTCCATATTGATCATCTCCCACTTCCATTTTAGAATCTCTATATTCTGAGCCATACCACCGAGCCTCTAGTTCTCTACCTTAACTTGTTGACAAATCTGTTACTTAGCAACAAACTCTGCAATACCTTTCTTCATACTACTCCATAAATAAACCTCTCTCAAATCACGATACATCTTTATGGAACCCGGATGGATAGAATATTTGGAGCTATGTTCTTGCTCCATGATCCTCTCTTGGATTTTATCCACCCTAGGCGCACACAATCTACCTTGATACCTCCATACACCATCTCCCCCTTGTTGAGAAGCCATCACTTTTTGCTTATGAACATTTTCCTTCTATTCAAGCAAAATAGGATCTTAGTCTTGTTTCTCTTTTACTTCCGACACTAGTGATGATTCTACTACATTCATCACCACCACTCCTCCTTCATTGGAATCCATTAAATGAACTCCCAATTGCGCAAGTCTGTGCACATCTTTATCTAACTCTTTCTTGTCTTCCTCAAAATGGGAAGTACTACCCGTAGACAATCTGCTCCAGGCATCAGAAACATTATTAGCCTTACCTAGGTGATAGAGAATACTCATGTTATAATCCTTGAGTAACTCCAACCACCACCTAAGTCTGAGGGTAAGATTTTTCTGACTAAACTCATAGTGAAGGCTCTTCTGATCGGTGAACACATCCACATGAACACCCTAAAGATAGTGACACCATATTTTCAAAGCAAATACTACGACAACTAACTATAGATCATGGGTTGGGTAATTTTTCTCATGAATCTTAACCTGTCTGCAGGCATAAGCTATAACTTTGACATTCTGGATTAACACACAACCCAAACCGACTCTGGATCCTTCACAATTTACCAAAAAACTTTGCGTACCCTCTGGTAAGGTCAACACTGGGCAGTAGTCAACCAACCACATTTTCAATTCCTGAAAGCTTTTCTCACAAGCTTCAGACTATTGAAACTTAATTGTTTTCTTAGTCAACTTGGTCAAAGGAGATGAAATAGATGATAACCCCTTGACAAACCTTCTATAATAGCTAGTCAATCCCAAGAAACTCCTAATGTCAGTTGGAGACGTGGGTCTACGCCAGTTCTGCACTTCCTTTATCTTTTGAGTATCAAATCTAATTCCATCAGCGGAACAATATGGCCTAAGCACGCCACAGACTCAAGAAAAAATTCACACTTTGAAAATTTAGCATATAACTCCTTATCTTTGAGAGTTTGGAGAACTATTTTGAGATGACTAGCATGATCTTCCTCATTCCTCAAAAAGATTAGAATGTAATAAATGAATACGATAACAAACTTATCTAAATAAGGCTTGAATACCCTATTCATAAGGTCCATGAATGTTGCAGGAGCATTGGTAAAACCAAAGGACATAATTAGGAACTGTAACGACCCTAAAAATGAAATAGGATGAACTAGAGCTTGGTAGATGTTTTCGAAGTTGGTAACTTTTTAAAATGATGATTTTTGTATTTTAAAGTTTAGTTTGAAGAGTTTTGAGGTCAAACATTAAGGGACGACCATGACGTTCAGAAACTAGTCTTTTGGTGCTAGTATGTTCTAGTGTGTTGTCATTGGAGTTTGGTGTGTTGTTTGAGGTCTAATCATGTGGGGGTGACTCTCACACTTAGATGGAAATGTTTAGGGGTTAAACGTATGGGTACGACTCCCCAAGGACCACCCTAAGGGTCCTTGAGAAGGACCCTAAGTTTAGACCCCAAGCTACCAAAACGTGGTGAACTACGGCCATGACTTACTGCCAGTAGGTCCACTTACGGCCAGTAAGTCTACTATGTAAGCCAAAACCTAGCCTAGGGAGCCTTAGCTCCCATGGACAAGTCTCAGTCTCCAACGATGGAGTGACAGAATGTCCCGTCACCCCACCTACGATCCGTAGGTGGGGGTTTCGTAAGTCTCACCTGTTTTGCTGTCATGTGTTCGGCCAAGCAAAGGGTGGTTTGGTAAATTCCACCCTTGGCCAATTAAATGCATGGACGGTTGTTTTAAGTGTTTTTAGGTATTTTAAGTGTTTAAAATATTTAAACCTCCATTTAGAATTCATTCTTCAAAAACAAAACCCTTCTCTCCTAAAAGTTCTCTCTAGAACTCCATTGAAGGTCAAGGTCAAGTTCAAGCTAGGGTTGGGGATTTCAAAGTGTTTCTACTCCAATTTCGTGGGATTCTTCAAGTATAAGTTATGGAGATCCTTTATCTAGGGAAAGTTTCACCCTAGAGTCAATTTCAAAATAGTTTTCAAGTTTCCAATGTTTATGAAAAACCCTAATTCTTACTCAAACACATGGGTTCTTGCATCAACCGATTTCAATTGATAAGATATGATTATGTTGATGTTTAATTAATGATTTTAAGATGAAAAACTCTATGAACCCATGATTTCACCAAAGTCCTAAATTTGGCTTATGAAGTGGGTTTTATGGTTATGATTGGATGATGATAGAATTGTTCTTAGATTGAATTGTATTATTCATTTCTATTGCTGTATATACCTAATTATGGTGAATTGAGTAATGATGATTATGGCTTTGGAGAATGGTAAGTTGACCTAACTTCATGTTATAGTAGAATTGTTCTTGTATGTATTGATCCACTTTAAAGGTGGAGGTGGTTATATATTGAATGTGATGTAATTATGGACATGAAGGCATTATATGGTTAATTGAAGTGTTATCATGTTATTGTATAGATGGTTTTATAATGTGAAGGTCTTTATGTGATCTTAATGATGATCTTGTGTGTAGTATTATTGTATTATGATGGAAATTATGTTATCTCTTAATGATCACGTATGAGGTTGATCTAATGTGAAAGGTCCTCCTGGTATTGTAATGTAATCTTGAACATTGATTTGGTAGGCCTAGGGTATCCTCCTCCATGTGTAATTGAATGTGATGTGATGAATGTATCTTAGGACTGGTAGACCAAATGTGGTACCCCCTCCATGAAGTGTGATTGATGTCTTGAATTGGTAGACCTAGTATAGGTGCCCTTTCATTAATTAATGAGTAATGACCTTGAATCGGTAGATCCAATGTAGATGGCACCATACTTGGAAAGTTATGAGCTATCATTAATGTACCTTGAATAGAAAGACCTAGTAAAAGGACCCATTCTTGTGTAATATACTTTGGGTCGGTAGACCAAGTATTGGTAGCCCTCTCAAGTACAATAGATGTGAATGAAATACTCTATGGGAATAGAGGCTAAGCACCGAGTGGATAGGGTTAGATGGAAATTCTTCCAATGATAGGCTAGAGTTCCAATGAACATCTTCCTACCCTAGAACTATGTGCCCACATAGGAGATATATTAGCTAGTGGTCTACACTAACACTATAATATCATCTAGTTCTACCTTAGGCAAGTAGAACACCTCTTTTCGGTGTGGGGGTAGAACACCAGATTCCATGTCTAGCACTCCTGGTCTATGTCGGTTAATGCCTATTCCCATCATGTGGGATGTGCACTCTAGTTATTGGATAGGCTCTACAAAATGAAGGTAGTAGTATGGGATGCTATCTACACATGGCACTAACACTATAATATCATCTAGTTCTACCTTAGGCAAGTAGAACACCTCTTTTCGGTGTGGGGGTAGAACACCAGATTCCATGTCTAGCACTCCTGGTCTATGTCGGTTAATGCCTATTCCCATCATGTGGGATGTGCACTCTAGTTATTGGATAGGCTCTACAAAATGAAGGTAGTAGTATGGGATGCTATCTACACATGGCACGAGTAAGCTTTAAAGATACTAAAGTGAGTTCCCTAAGCCTTAATGGCTAATGAGTGAAAGTCCTATAAAGGAATGAATGTCCTAAATGGCTTAATGAAGATATTGACTTATTGTCTAAATAAAATGATGAATGAGTAGCTTATATTGATGAATTGAGTACTTCGCATATTATGTTGAAATAGAAAGGTTCTTGTCTTTTGTAGCCTTGAGGAATACCTAGGTGTGGTATGAAGAAGTTGTATGGGTGGCCACTTCATGTCTTACTTAGGTGGGTCTTAGGGTAACTTTAGATAGAGGTCCTAGGTGGGTCAAATGACTTACTTGACGAATGTGCTTATCTGTTGCATATTGGTACTAGTTGAGCATGAATACTTGTAATGTGAAGCATGATGAATGGTAAGTTCACTTTTGGTGGCCTTAAGGTGGTACCTTAGTGTGGGTAGTGGTATGGGACGCCATCCATACATTTCACAAGGTGTTGTCTAAGGATTTCTTGAGGTGAAAGGCCAAAGGTAAATGAAATGGGTTATATGTGTTGACATGTCTATATTGTGATAGAGGACTTGTGTGTTGGTTATGTTGATTATTATGCCTTAATATCATGTTATGAAGATTTTATCAAAAATGGCATACTAGCATGACATTCAACTCAAATGTCCCTTTTCAAGCATGTTTTTGCATGGTCATCATACTTAGTACATCTAATGTGCTAACCCCATTCTTTCCCTTTTACCAAAGTGTAAGCTTTGGAGATGTTGGTGTTCTATGCTTGAAGGATAGGTCTCTAAGATACTTGAAGATGAAGACTTGGTGAGTCCTCATAGTTTCGAGGACGAACCCATGGTGTTTCCTTTTTATGTCTTTTAGTTTTGTTAAATTTTTGTATGGGCTAAGTTCCAATGTTGTATTCAAAGTATTAGATGGTTTGAGACATAGTCTTTAAAGTCTAGAAGGTTTTACGCTTTCTATTTAATGAAAATGTCTTCGATTGTAAAGAAAGTTTTTAATTCTTCTCTATTTTTAAGTATCTTATTCAATGAATGATCTATGAGGCTTATATAAGACCTCTTTGAGGTCGAGTACGCCGGTTACGACTAGGGGGTGCTCCAGGGTCGTGATAGGAACTCATAATGACCATAGCGGGTCCTGAAAGCTCTCTTCGGTATATCACTTTCTCTTACTCTCAACTGATGATAGCCATATCTGAGGTATATCTTAGAATAACAAGTGGCACCCTGAAGTTGATCGAAGAGAACATCAATCCTCAGAAGAGGATACTTATTCTTGATAGTAACCTTTTTCAAATAATGGTAATCTATACACATTCTAAAAGAATCATCCTTCTTCCTAACAAATAAGACCAGAGCTCCCCAAGGTGAGACACTCGATCGAATAAAACCCTTCTCAAGGAGATCTTTCAACTCTACTGGTGCCATTCTATATGGCGGAATAGATACAGGACGAGTCTTAGAAGAATAACTCTACCGAAGTCTATTTCTCTCTCAGGAGGGACTCCGGAAAGATCGTCTGGAAAGACTTCTGGAAACTCACTAACGACTATAACTGACTGAATAGGAGGTGTCTCAACACTAGAGTCATTAACTCGGGATAAGTGTTAGACACAACTCTTGAAAACTAACTTTCTCGCCTTAAGGTACGAAATAAAATAACCCTTAGGCACTGTTGAACTACTCCTCCACTGAATAACTGGCACATTAGAAAACCAAAACTTAACAACTTGAAACCTACAATCGAATGAGGCATAATAGGCATGAAGCTAGTCCATACCTAGAATGGCATGAAAATCAACCATATCTAACTCAACTAAGTCAGCCATGGTGTTCTTCTGATAGAAGGAAATGGTACAATCATGATAGACTCTCTCAGCTAGAATAGACTCACCATTAGGTGAAGAAACACTGAAGGGCTCAAGAAGTTACTCACGAAGAATATAAAAATTCATGGCAATATAAGGAGTCACAAAATATAGACTCTCTCCTGGATCTAGCAAAGCATAAACATCAAAATTAAAGACTTTTATCATACTAGTGACCAAGTATGGTGAATTCTCATGCTCTTGGAGACTAGTGATAGCATATAGATGGTTTGTCCCTTCACCGGTCCCTGAAGTAGCTCCTCTAGGTGCAGCTCTGTCTGGTGGAGCAGTTGAAAAAGATTGGGCTTTATTTCCCCTATTTCCACTGCCCTGCTTGTTCTCAGTCTTTCATGAAGTACCCTCTTGACCACACTTGAAGCAACTAGTGGAGCCGTCACGACACATTCCTGGGTGGTTTCTACCACACTTAGCACATTTAGGAGCGCAGTTACCTCCTTGTGAGACACTACCTTGAGACTGTGCAGGCCAATCTCTAAAATTATGCAAACTCTGATTATTGAACTCACCTCTTCCTTGGTGCAGGTGCACTAGCAGATGATGGAGCAAGTCCCTTTTGCTTATGTTGGAAAGATAACTGGTTGAAATTACTCCTTTACTGTCCGGACTCATTCCCTGATGGGTTAGACTTCTTGTTTCTAAACTCCTTTCTATCCCTCTGCTTATCCTCCTCAACCTATTGCACATGGATTATCAGCCTTGCTATGTCCATATCTCCTATAAACATAGTTGCTTTACCCTCTTTACTTGATAGACGAGACAACCCATCAACAAACAGACTCATTCTGCTCCTTATGTCAGCAACCATTTCTGGAGCATAGTGGGAAAATTGGGTAAACTTCAGACTGTACTCATGAACACTCATAGATTCGTGCTTAAGAGTGAGGAATTCTTGTACCTTTGCTTCTCTCAATTCATGGGGAAAGAAACGCCCCAAGAAGGCCTCCTCAAACATAGCCCAACTCACAAGTGGTGCACCTTCAACTCTATTATTTTTCCGTTGGTTAAACCAGATTCTAGAAACACCCTTACGTTGGTATGAAGCTAGTTCCTCCTATTCAGCATCAGCAACATGCATAATCTCAAAAACCTCATGAAGCTCTTCAACAAAGTTTTCTTGATCCTTAGTGACACTTGAACCAGTGAATACTGGAGGATTCATCCTTAAGAACTCATAGATCCTAGAACTATCAGCCACTTTCTGTCGATTCTCTCTCAGTCCAACTTGATTGGTCACAGTTTGACTTAGCATTCGGATAGACTCCTGAAATTCAGCATTAGTGACCTATCCTTGGGGTTGAACTTCTGGTGCATTAAGTACCCCATGTTCCTCAACGTTCCTCTTGGCGGGACGACCTTGGACAGCTCTTCGTGGAGGCTTGATCTGAAAGATATGCGCAAGCACGAGTTAGAAAGAGACTTTATAGAGATGAACTCTATCGCACGAAATGATTATGAAAGAAGTGAGATAGTTCCTAAATGTTGCAGCCACCTTATAATAGATGTGGCGCACTTCACAATGATAAATAGGACTCTATAAACATGACTTCATAGACTCCCTAAGACTCTTGAACTCTATGCTCTGATACTAAGTTTGTCACACCCCGAGCCTACACCCTGGGCGGGGATGAAACTTGAGAACCATTGCTGGCCCCAGGCAAACCCTCGGCCTGTCTGGACTCTCAACAGAATACTTTAAGCATTAATAAGGGAAATCAACTGCAATGTTACTCAACTATCTCAAGACAAACATAGAATGTTTTAGAAATAAACATTCAACTAGCCAAGGTAGTTACCCAAGTCTTAACATAAACAAATGAAAATGGAAAGACTAATGAACTATAACTATCCATCTATGAAATCTCTAAGACTATGAGGGATGTCATGACAAGACCCCCAAAACAATTGAAAATATTAAAAACTTGAAAAAGGGATCCTCCGGAAAGCAAAGAGGCTCACCAAAAGACTCTGGTTGTTAAACTGGATCAACAAAGTGCTGGAAGTTGATCCTGGTTACCTGTATCTGCATCATAAAATGGTGCATTCGAAATGGAATCAATACATTGAATGTACGAGGATGCGCGGGGAAAACTAAACATGACATAATCTTGAACTGAAATCTAAAAGAAACAGTTACCACAGCTTTACTCAACCCATGAATACTCAATTCAATGCATAAATAAACAACAGTAAAGATATAGTTTATATAAAGCATTTAAAATTGTAGATAACATCTTACACTATTGGAAAATACAAAATATCTTAGTTGTATATAGGAATAAAAAAATGAACTTTGTTTGGGAGATTCTCTAACTGACAACCATCACTACGAGCTATGTGATGATACAGTGTCTCGCCCATGCTGCCAGAACTGTCCAATAACTTGCCGGGATATAGAATGCCTCAACTAAGTGGATCCACTAGTCTATGCTAAAAAAAATTAAGGAATCATCTAAAAAGTATGACCCTTTCTACCCACGTTGGCTACATGCTTTATGAAGACTTGAGTTATGATGAACTCGTCCCCATATCGATGCTCAATACTACTCCCAAAATACTCAGCTCATATGTTCAGAAACATAACTCCTTCTCTTTGGTTTGAGGTTATTACGCAAAAACTAATCTCTTAAAAGAGATGAAACTCAAAACTACTCGTGAAAACTCATTTGGAAATTGGGAGTTTCCTCTCAACTTAAATGTGAAAACATTTACTCTTTAGAAATACATAGTTCCCATATATAATTTTAAAGAAATGAACTTGTCTCTACTCTTTCCCAAACTCAATGCTTAAGTCTTTAAAACAAGTTTAAAACGATTGTAAAAGACTTTTCTAAGACTCTAAGAACGTTCTTGACTTGACTCTTAGCTCTACTTTGAATTTTAATTATGGATTCAAGGGTTATGATCTCATGTTATGGATAATCTCCTGATGTTTAAACGTACCTTAGAGTGTAGAAAACAACTAGAAAACATAGGTACGATTTGAGGAAACTCAAACGGAAAGAAGTGGGAAAGGATAGAGGACCTAACGACCTTGGCGTATTGAGTGGTTTAGGGAGCCAGATCCTGAACTACAGAAGGTTGGTTGGGGTACACTGAGTGGCGTGGCACCCAGGGGGAAACTACAGATCACTTCCTCTGGAGGTGCGGTGCGCTAGACTCTGCCCAGAAAACTGATGAATTTTCTTGTTAGTTTTTCGACCCTAAAGCATCTAGATTTGATTGGTTTCTTCCCCAAATACTTAGATTTGAATACCCAACCAAAGTATACAATAATCTACTCAAAGACTACCTTATATCTCATAAAATTATCTCAAGAACTCCTCCAATAACCATCAATAAAAAAACAAACAAAACTTCAACAAAATTCATCAAGAAATCATATACTCTACTTTCAAGAATGTAAATACGCTGAATTTAATCATGATTGGTGCGTGGGTGAATGAACCAAATGCTATGTGATCTCATATACCTCGTAGGGATTTACCCTTGGCAAAATCCGCAAGCGAAATCTCAAGAACGCGATGAAACCTTGGCTTTTCTCCTTTTTTCTCCTCTTTTCTGTTCTCTCAAAACCCTAGCGATGATTTAGGATGTGTAAAGTGAACCAAATCAGTTTAGACCCCAAATAAATTATAAAAAACGAAATAACTTAATTGGGTAATGAAAAGACCAAAATACCCCTCTTAAATCCAGGTGACGTTCCTTAACTGGACAGCCCGACTTCAAACAGGCATATCTCCCTCATAAAAACTCAAAAATTAGCAAACTTGGTGGCATTGGAAAGATAATTCAAATACATTTCATTTGTTAACTTATGGCACACCTAATCATGTTGTACTAAAAGTTATGGTCATTTGAAGTTGACCCAAAACTCATACTTAGCATAACTTGGCAAAATTTCCAAATTTAAATCTTTCCAAAAAAAAAAGTTTCTTTCAAATTCTAGTTCTTTCAAATAGCGAGGTGTTACATTAGGGTCGAAAAACGAGTAAGAAAAGATCGGTCAAAAAATAAGGTACTAGGTCTGCGTCGCAGACTTATTCCCAGAGTGAAATTTCCCTCTTCGCGTCGCGGAGAGAACGCGAACTCCACTATTTCAAAAATTATTTCATGACCAAATATTATAATTCACCTCTGCATCGCGAACTTGTTTCCTAGACAGTGTTTTCAACTGTTTCTCATTATTAACTATCTATAACTCATTTAATCATCATGATATCCTTCCTATCACAAATCATAACCTTAAATTCATAATTCAAATTCAAGGTATAGTTAAGAGTCAAGTTTTGAGAGTTCTTCGAGTCAGTTTAAGAAGTCTTTTACAAATATTTTAAACTTGTTTTATGACTGGAGCATTCAAGTTTGAGGAAGAGTAATGTTGAGTTCATTTTCTTTAAAATGATATATGAGAACTAAGTATTCCCAAGAACAAATGTTTTTACATTTAAGATGATTGGAAAACTTGATTTACGAAAGACTTTTCATGAGCAATTCTGAGTACCATCTCTTTTAAGAGAAAGATTTTTGAGTAATATTTTTCAAACCATAGAAAGAGTTATTTTTAAAAAAACATATGATCTAGTATATTTTGGGAGTAGTATTGAGCAGCTATATGGGGGAGAGTTCATACAACTCACAGCCCCCATAAACCATGTAGCCAACGTGGGTAGAAAAGGTCATACTATCTAGATGATTCCTTAATGCTTTTTAGCGTAGACTAGTGGATCCACTTAGTAGTAGGTTCTATACCCCGGCAAAGTATAGGACAGTTCTAGGAGCGTGGGCTAGATGCTATATAATCACATAGCTCATAGTGATGGTTGTCGGTTAGATAAAATCGCACAGACTTATTTTGTATCATTATGATTAACGTTTCAAGCACACTTCATCTAGCTCTAAGTGCAAACGATCGTTAGTCAGTATAAAACCCAACAAAGAGTTGGAGTCAAATCCCACAGGGAGCGGTACGTGTTCAAATTCAATTAGGAAGTACAAATATGGTGTAATCAGCTATAGGAATAGATATTATCTAAAAAGACATGAAACAAATTAAAAGGGTTGACACGAATGTCAGATGGGAGGTTTTTTGGTTTGCAATTATCAACTACAAAGCAGTCACAAACAATTTAAAATAACAATAGGGAGAAGAATTCTCAGGATGTGATCAATTATAGGAAAATTTTTTTGCATGGGTAATTGAAACTACTAGTAAACAGCTAAAAATCAATGAGTAGGTTAGACTATAAGGGAGATAACTTTCTCTCGAACAGCTATCCCGTATCAGGTTATTTCTTTCGAACATCAACAAGCATGACAATGAAGAACAACCCACACCTTAATTCATCCACTCTTTCAAGCTAGATGGGTAGGATTGGGTTTATGATTCATAATCTCAAGCTAAACCCAACTCAACCCAATACCTAAACATCATTATTCAATAATCTTAGTTCTAAAACCTCTCTCTCGAGCAAGATAAGAACACAAAATTATAACTGCATTTGTAACTTCAATTCATAAATTGAACCACAATTAATGATTAAACTCACTTTAATTTAGCATTTAAACTAGTAATTAATAATACCCATAATCACATGATCACACCCCAAGAATTGGGGTTTTATCTAAACATCATAAAAGAGTAAAAACAATTAACAAATCGATTACCCATCAACTGGGTAAGAGTAATTTAGCCTTTACAATGCTCGAAATCGAAGAAAATCAGTAACCCACTTGCAAAATCTTCGAATTGAATCTCCAAAATCCTTCAAGTCAACTAAGAAACTCTGAAAAACATAAGAGAGAAGTATTCTAAACTAACTCAGCGTATGTCAACATATTAAATTAACTCTTCAAAATCTAATTTATAATCGCCAAAAAATAATCCACGAAGGGCCATTAGGCAAACTAAGTCGGGTTCGCCGAACCACTTGTTGAACCGCCCATTGCTCTCTTCAATCGCCTTTTTGACTTGGCATTCAGCATCCTCAAGTCCTGTAACTTTGGGCAAGCTCTATTTGCATCGCGGAACTACTCGGTGATTCGCCGACTGCCCATTTTTGTCACCAACTTGGTTTCTTCCATCAGGGCTGGCACACTGGAACTTTAGGCAGTCAAAATAGCCACTTGGCGATTCGCCAAGTGCTCTCTGCAATCACCAGACTTGACTGTCCTAATTTCTTCTGTTTGTTTAGTCCTTTTTTTGCCTTTTAGTTTCTTTGCTTTGTTCCTTAATTAATATACCTGAAAATCAATGCTTTAACATCAATTTATGGCACAAATTAAGCATTTGAGGACACTAAATCTATATAAACAAGTTCCCAAATCAAGAAAAACTCAAGATGAGCAGTTCAAAAAAGATGTCTCAAACAGTACTGCATAAGACTTAACATGAATGCACACAACAAGGTTCAACTTACTCATGCGATGATTAATTGTGCACTCAAAGATTCAAATTGTGACTCACCATTATCAAAGATGCTCAAGTTCACAATACTTGATTCAAGTGCATGTTCAAGCTCAGCGAAAGTACTCAAATGCCCTCATAAGAAAGATGATTCCCTATTCACACAAAGTTTTTCAACAATTTATAGTTATGGAATCACATACAACTCTCACACTCACAAAGATGAACACATGCACTACTTCATCCATAGGTTTGCCCTTATTTTCCAAACAACATTTGTTTTAGCTCACTCAAGATCACAAAAGTCTTTTCAAGGCTTGTAACGGGGCTAAGTGTAAATGTATGGTCATTTAAGCTCAATTGATGCCACCTTCATGAAGTGTGGTCTGAACATCACTTTCTTCCTTTTATTTACCATTTCGATAATGCTCATAATTCACCCTCATTATTCAACTTCAAATGCACTAACGGATACCCCATTTCTTTTGCTACTTCCACAACTTTATTTCACAACTTTTTCATTCTTTTTCTTTGCTTTTTTCTTTTCTCTTCTCTTATTTTTTTACATGGAGGGGTTCCATTTTTTTTAAACCATTGCTCAAGGGGGAATTTCTCACACTTTATTATTTTTATTCTCTTTTCACCACACCCCCAACTTAGGCTTTTAGCCTAAGTTGGCTATTCAAAAACACCACACTTCATGAAAGTTATGGGTAAGTGGATAAAGATGGATCACAATTGTTCAAGTTTCTTCCAAGAAGAGGATAAGGCTCAAGAGGGTTCAAGCAGGGTTCATACATGTCACAAGGTTGGCCACAAAAGAGGTATATTGTCAAATTGTTTCACTCTTCAAAATTGTTGCCTATGATCATTTCAAGTGCTTGCATCACTTAGTCAACCGGACCAACGGGACAAATTCTAGGTGTCATCACCCACAATGTTCAAGGTAATCTCATCACACAAGGCATTGGCACCAATATCAAACAAGACTCCACAGTTTCTAGCTAGTGTGCAATGTTCATCACAAGTGACTCATTTGATAACCTGCTAGTCACAACGAGATGCTAAAATTTCACACGTTGTATATACAACTTCATTTGGCCTCATCGTAGCCGCACATTCATTTTGTTCAATGAAGAGCATTATTCAAGTCATTGGTATTGATCATAACTGATACTCAAATTTGCCCAAGAACAACCACAATCATACACAATAGAGGTGGCACAATTTTTAAAATTTCTTCGAAACCATTTCCATTCAAAACAAGGAGTCACAGGCTCAAGCATCCACAAGACTAAGATCAAAACACAATCAAAACAAATGTATAGATCAACAAAACCCAATGTTCACAAATAAAATATAATCACAAGAGGTAGGTATGGAAATACCTCAGCCCCCCCACAAAAGAAAAGTTCTTGTCATCAAATGCAACAAAACAAAAATATTCAATAAAGCAACAGAGAGGGAGGTAAAAATTTCATCATGCTAGGCTAAGCCTGGGTGAAGTTTGTATCTCAGTCACTCTATCTTTTTAGGCATCAGTGTCTGGTATCTCATCAACTGTGGCTCCACTAGAGCCTGCCATGGAGGTATCTCTCAATGATGTCTGAATGACTGGTTGTACAATCACCTCCTCTAAATCAGGCAAGTCATCATAAATGGTCGCCTCTTGAACATGGAGTTGCTCTTCATCCGTCTCAACCTCTGACTCAGCAACAACTACATCCTCCATAGTGTCATCTCCGGTGGTAGCAAGAGGCATATCAGAACAGGCCGAAACAGCTACACCTGGGACATCAGGTACCTCTACCGACTCAAATAGTGAAGTGAAGTTTATGGACTTCAGATGGTCCACATCCTTCCTCAGCTCGAAAACCTCAGCTTTCAAAGCCCTAACCTCAGTGGTGACCCCCTGCCTTCTCTCACAAACCTCAACTCTCATTGAGATGGCATCAATGGAATCCCTGAGAGGAGTCAACGCAATAGTAATAGCTCTCTCGATCATCCAGGGCACCTCGGCCTCTAACCGGGAAGCCCGCACATCTGCTAAATGGGCTAGGTTCCCCATCTTGAGGGGCATAGCCTGATTAATCAGAGTCATGGAGGAAGTGGTACTAGTAGTAGCTCTATGGGGCTGGGAAGCTGTAGAAGAACTCGGGGCCTGGGTAGGAGCGGAAGTAGATGTACCTGAAGGACCGGAGGCCGAAGTAGGCAAGGCTGCCTGTACAGGTAAAGAATCAATATCAACCTCCAGGGATATATACACTGGAGTTGCTCTTCTCCTATTCACCTTGTTCCATCTGTACTCGGCCTCTATGTGCCGGATGTCGGTGGAGGATGTGGGTGTAATCTCAACATCCCTCTTCTCATCACGAGGAAATCCAGCCCGACGACATAGCTCTATAATGAGTACTGGAAATGGAAGGGGCGTCTGGCGTTGTTTGGCCTTCATGGCCATCTCCTGCTCTATAATCAACCCCAAGTTCAGACTCTTCCTCGCTATGACAGATTCGATACAGGTCGCCTTTGGGTGGCGAAGAATTGACTCGTTCTGCGACAACATGATAGAGCTGTAAATGAATCCAAACCAATACCGAGTTGCTATGTTTACATCCTTCTTCTCGATAGGTGCTTTGGCCTCAATCTACCTCGGGGTGGTGTCACAAAAGAAGGGAGCTAGCCAGCCCTTCAGGTCATCCAGAGTTTGTGAAGTAATCATCCTCTGGTACTCGCGCTCAAAACCTACACCCCTATCAAACACATCATTGATATCATCGTTGATGCATCTCACCATCCTCCCTCGGACCGCCATAGACTCTACTGGTCTGAGGGTACTATCCTTCTTCTTTCCCTTTGGTACTAGGTCACTATAAGTCGTATAAAACTCCCGGACCCATGTAGGAATGTACGGGCCATAGGGCCTGGTGAAGATCTCGAACTTGTGGAATCGGAAAGTGTCCCACACATTTGGGTACATGTCCACTATAGCATCCGTGGACAACGTCTTTTCTTCTAGAATTGTCCTCAATCCCTCGACCTTTAATCGTTTGACTAATCAGGGAGGAGGACCCCTGAACTGGTGGTGCTAGACCATCGTTTGTGCCGGAGCTGACAAGGTATCTGCAGGAGGAGGGGTAGACTGCACAATCCTAGATGAATCTTGACGAGTCTTTGCACCAATTTCTGCTCGCCGGGTCTGTAGTTATTGACCATGCTCAAGCTCCGAGAATGAAGCCTAAGAATCAAAGGACTTCCCATCACTATCGGAGTTGTGCTCCGGTCTCTCAACTACGAGCGCCTTGCCCTTGCCTTTGCCTCCCTTCAGAGGTGCTTTCTTGCTCTTTGTGGTGGAAGCAGCTGCTCCCTCATTTATCACAATACCCCGTGCTCATTTTCTGGGTGGCATGCCACTTTCATCCAAATTGGTTCTAGCCATATCTGCAAAACACATCAAAAGGTGTTAGAAATTATTCAAGAAAATTGCAAAAATCAAGTTGCAGTAAGACTCGCCGAACCATTCGGCGAGTCGCTGAGTCGCTTAGGCGAGCCAGATCGGGCTCGCCGAAAGGCCCAGCTTCAAAATTTTCTAAAATTAAGGCATGTATGTGATGGTCAGGGCCCTTTGGCGAATCACCGACGCCAATCGGTGAGCTTAGACTAGCTCGCCAAATATTAAAATGTATTTTAGGGGTTAGAGGCGCAAAAAAGGCGATCAAATGAACCTTTCAATGAGTCATCGAGTGAACTCGGCGAGCTCAGGCTTCACAACGAAAGTTAAAAAATCATTTAAGCCAAAACAAGAAATTATGGGCAATCAAAGGAGGACGTTGGCGATCCACCGAACCATTCGGTGAGCTCGACGCAGCTCGCCAAACGGCCCAACGTGAAATTTTTTTAACTCGATTTCCCAATATCAAGCCTCCAACCCCCTAATTCAAAATAAAAAACATACACTATGCAATTAGTACCAGACCCATATGACCCATGCCTATGGGGTACTCAGACTTCCCCTGATTTGGCCAATATTTGCCATTTGACGACTCTTGCCCTTAAGAATGATGTCAAACGCTCAATTATTGGGCAAATTATGTCATTTAGCACTATTTGAGGTTATTCAGACTTCACCCAACTAGACCCAACACAAAATAACCACAACCTAACAATTTAGAACAAAATTAATCACACAAAACAAAGGTAATCATATTTTTAAGCATTTAGGCACAAGTTCAAACACAATACAGGCAATCCGACACATACAACACAATTTAAGCAATTACCCAACCCATATCAACACACATTTACCTATTGCATTTGAGTTTAACCACTGAACTAAAGTACGGGGTTCAGAAAATGAACATGTATGCCGAATTGTGAATTTGAAAAGCTAAGCGGGAAAGTAATCCGATTCTGAGCACGAGATCACACATAAAAAGTGAATGAAATAGCAAAAATAAGGAATAACTAAAGTTTGGGTGAGAGTGCACGTGGTTAGAAATGAGAGAATATGAAAGATTTTGTAATTTTAAATCGTTTGGCCTTTTAAAACCTTTCAGCTCGCGGCCCTTTCAGCGGAGTAAGTTGTGTATGCCGAACCACTCAGCGATTTACTGAGTGTTAATTTACCGCGCTGATTTTTAAAGGACCTCCAATCAATTTGGGGGTTCAAATGACAATCAAAATTGGGCTTGCCGAGTTGTTCAGTGAGTAGCCGATTAAGCAATTGGCCCGCCGAGTCTTACAGACTTCCACTTCAAGTTTTGTGGGTCCAAGTCGGGTTCGCTGACATCTTCGGTGATTCTCCCACTGGACTTTTAGCTCCCCAAACTACTTCTTTTCCAGCACACTTTACTTTTCAACCTACAGAATCAACACCCGTTATTCAAAATCAAACTTAAATAATTAAAAACTTGGGTTGCCTCCGAAGAAGCGCCTTAGTTAACGTCGTGGCACGATGAAAGTACTAATTCAAGCCTCATTTTTGGGGTTTGCCATTGTGTCACTAGGCAACACCCTTGTTGTCTTGGAAATTGACCCATTTGGGTCTCCAGTTGCTTAATAGAGACTGAGTGAGAGGTCACCATCTGATTGAGAGTTGAGACATCTTCTTTCATTTCTTTTAACACTTTGTCAGACCCTTCAACCTTGTTAAGAATGCATGAGAGCATGTCTTTCGTATGACCACTCTTAGATTCCTTAGGCTTTTGACGCTCATGGGGAGGAAAATACTTATCCTTCTCCCCTTCTCTTTCCTTCCAAGTGGTGTTGCGATTACACCAATCGTTGTCACGGTCTCTCAAGCCATGATCTCTATTGTAACCCTTATTTCCACACGGTCTTGGATAGTTTGCACAATAACCCCCTCCTTGATTGGCTAGGAAGTTCACTTCCTCATTGTACAACGCTTCCAATTGTACTTCATCAGGGTGTACTCCACCAACACCGACAACATTAACACTTTTTGAACCCACACCCATCACATTCTTAGCCAAGATATCCAGCTGGGTCATCATTTTTTTCCATGTTTTGGTCTCTCTCTTGATCCTTCTCGATCTTCTCCTTTGACATTCTAAAATTGATAAGAGAGACTTGGTCCTCACGAGTATACCATGCTCTATTGATCTTTGTCATGCAATCAAGGAGTTGGGATGCTACTTCATAGGGTTGTTGCTTTATACCACCGGGAAAAAATTGATCAGCAACTCCTTTGTTCATCGAGTCGCGGGTCCTATAGAAGTATTACAGTAACACGTTATTAGGAAGTCCATGATTTGGGAATTGCAGTACCAACTTCTTAAACCTCAACCACGTCTCATGAATTGGCTCACCTTTGAAGCATTTGAAATCTTGGGTACTATCCCTAAAAGTCATCATCTTCGATGGGGAAAAAATCTCACTTAGAACACTGTGATCAAGTCCATCCAAGAATTGATGGAATCTGTAACGACCTGGAAAATGATAGATTGAACTAGAGCCTTAACGTTTGGGTTGGTGTGACTTTAAGTTGAATTCTAGGTTGTTTTAGAACTGAAATGAGTAAGGAAGAATCCTAGGGTTCAAGCAAGGGCCTAAGCTAGACAGATAGAGTGAAGGAGACCTTGTTCTTTGATGGATCAAGTTGGCGATGGGGCTGCTTGATTGCCCAAAAGGCTTGGCGAGTCGCCCTTGTGCAATTGGGATCGCCTAGTGGGCTCTCCCCATGACCTTGCTGCTGGTAATTTAGGTGAGCTAGGTTGGGGCACGTCCAATGGTCCTCTATGAGCTGCCCATTTAGGGAGCACACTAGAAATTGGGCGAGCCAAGGGTCCACTTGGCGAGTCGTCTAGTGCCCTTGGCGTGCCAAGTGGTGCAAAGGAGAGGTAAGTCGTGAAGGGTTATTAATTTTAAGTTGAAACTTTGTGGGTCCTTAGTTCTTTTCCATAGTTGAGTACACATTATTTTATTCCTTTCCTAGCATGTATATAACCTTTTTAGACTTGAAATTCCTTCAATGAAGTCACTTTTAAAGGAAACCCAAGAATAGTTCATCCCTCTCAAATATCTTCTCTCTAGAAACCTCCATTGAAGAACAAAGAAAGATATCAAGGAAAGCTTGAAAAAGGGAGCTATTCAATACGAATTTGGTAGGATTAGACACCTAAGGTATGGAAGTTTTCATCCTTGGATAGCTATCACCCAATGAGCCCTTTCAAAAGCTTTTTATCTCAATTCTAGAAAACCCAAAAAACTAGGGTTTCAACCTAACCCCATGGATTGCTTTCAATGTTGCTTTAAAAGGTTGAATTATGTTTTTCTATGTATGTAAGACTGATTTTCTATTATTTAAACTTGAATCGTCCAAGAATCCATGAGTTCCTCCAATCCTAGCTATGATTCTTCTCTACATTATGGATGTTGTCGCAAGTTGGTCCAATTGATTGGATGTAAGTTTATTATGATGTAGTTGCATGATTTAAGTATAATTCTACGTGTATACTTGATTAACCTAAGATTCTAAGGTGAATTGATGAGGCCTAGGGTTATGTCGTGAAAGAAGCAAAATGTAGGTTTAGGTGTGACCTTCTAAGAGTGATGAACTTCTTGTTGAATTGACTTAGATTAGATAACCTAGACATGAATCTTTTAAAGGTAAAGCTTCAAGACATGAATTGACTTGATAATGACTTATATGATGGATCCTGGTTGTGTAGTATTGAGATTGAGTTTATATGTTCCTATATGACTATAATTGATCAATAATGAGGCATGTGGTTAGGTTAAGTAAAGAGTTCGGTATAAACAATGATCGTGTGAGGCATTTCTTGAGAGTAAGGCTTGTAGTATGAAGATGACTCCTAAGGCTTTAAGGGTAAAAGCTAATATGAATAAGTTAAGAATGATAAGTCTTATAGAAGGAAGCCATTATGTAAGTTAAATTGTATATGGCATTATTGTGAAAGGACTTCACCTACATGACCTGTAATATGAGTATATGAGTCCATGCATGGAATGAATGTTGTTCTTGATTTATGACTATAAGTATGTCTCATGTGATGAATGCTACATATGTTGACTTAACATGACCCTTGAATGCAAGATATGAGGCTTATGTATGATTATGATATTATGTGCATGTCTTATGAATACTTTGAGGATAAAGTGTCCACTATGATAAAGTTGTTGTTTTTTCATTGGAAGGACAACCACACACAAACATGCATTCATTTTATTATGATGTGACTAAGGTGTTGCTTATGATTCACTTAGAAAGTGAAGATCATATGACTATTGTGTACTTGTGTTAATTGTTGAAAGGTCATTCTCCACTTACCCTTACATATATTTATGTATGAGTTGTCTAGGACTATGATTATGTTGTTGTGTTGATTGAAAGGCTATTATCCCATAACTATGTGCCAACATAGGTATATAGCTAGTGGATCCACCTAAAAGCTATTATGTACGTTATACCTTAGGCACGTAGGACACCTCTTTTCGGTATGGGGGTAGAACACTGGATTCCATGTAGCTCACATGGTCTATGTCGATTAAGGTTCAATCTCCCTAAATGATAAGAATATGAATTACGATAAGAACATGAACATGTTCTATGGTTCCTCAAGAGGTTATACTAGTATGAATGGGGGTATGGGACTTTATTCATTTATTGCACCAGTAGGCTTTTAGAGTTGGCATGGTAGGTCTCCTTTATGATATGATGATTATGAGTTGAATGTATGCTTTATATGAATTATGAACATGAACTATACTTATGACTTCTTAATGAGCTTTACTTAGTGTGAGTGGGGGTATGGGACTTCACTTAAACATTGCACAAGTAGACTTATGAAGGAGTTATGGTGTGGGTTCTCTTATGTTATGAAGACTTATGGATTATGTATGAAAAGTATGTATGAATGTTAAGGTTGACTTCACTTGGTACAAGTTATGAACATGAATGTTTCCTTACTTATGTATGTTGGTTATGAATAACGCAAGGTAAGATATGTATGTTGTTGGAGGACTAAATGTGATACTTGGCATTTTGGTAGGGTTATGGGACCTTGCCTTTGCATTGCACTAGTGTGGCTTTGGGTTGCTTACGTGTTGGTTTGACTATGTGTATGAACTATGTCTTGTAAAGATTGGTATATGTATTATGTTTATGTTGGAGACTATGCTTGTTAAAATGATGATATCCTTTACGCTATAATGAATTGTACATAAGTTGTCTTATGAGCTACATTCTCCAACTATTTCAAAGATGATGTTCAAAAGTGGCATATAACATGGTTTCAAATAAAATGTCCCTTTTATGCATGTTTTAAGGATTTTTATGCATGGCTTTCATACTTAGTACTTTTTGTGCTAACCCCATATTTCTACAGTTTTTGTAAATGTAGGCTTTGGAGATATTGGATTCCATCCTCGTGGCTAGGACCTTAGTAGCTCAAAAAAAGATTGGTGAGTCCTCATTGTATTCGAGGGCTTGACTATATGTCCTTTATGTCTTTCCTTATGTTGTAGACATTTTGTAAGGGCCGTGTCCCTAAGATTATATTCAAAGAGTTTTCTATTCAAATGTTATAGATTGTTTGAGACATAGTGTATAGAATCTCTCTCATTTTATATACGACTTTTATTGTAAAGAAAGTTTTAAATTTTCTGCATTTTTCCCTATGTTCTTATGTCATGTTATGCTAAGGGCTTGTATGAGAACCCTTCGGGATCAAGTACGCCATGTTACGTCTAGGGGGTACCCCTGGGTCGTTACAAACTTGGTATCAGAGAATAAGGTTTTGGGATAACTTTAGGATGTCTCAAACCACATCTAGTAGAGTCTTATTCATAAATGTGAAGCGCGCTACATTTTTTGAATAGGAGGCTATCAGATGTTATGAAAACTTCACTTCTTCATTCTCTAAGTCATGTCCTAGAGTTTAGTTTTATTTGGTGTCTCTCCTCATGTGTGCCCTATGGTTTTCAGGTTATAACTACTTCAAGGGCTCATGTTGAAAGGAATGATGAAGACAAAGTGGAGCAAGAGGTTCCTCTCCAAGCTCCTATTGTCCCTATATGGTAGTATGTGTCTAATGAGAAGATTAGGTATCATTTTCTATTGTTCACTCAAGTCGGGATAAAGATTCTGGAATTCTATAGGTCAAAGATAGAGGAAGATCCTCTAGAGTTTATAGAGGAGATATCTAGGGTATTGCACCTTGCAAGTGTAACTCCGATAGAGAAGGAAGAATGGGCTGCTTATCAATTGAAGGATGTTGCTCTAATGTGGTTTAGTCAATGGAAAGGAGCAAGGCTGGTAGAAGCGGGCCCCATAATGGGAAAGGTTTAAGAATGGGTTCATTGATAGGTTTTGCCCTTTAGAAATGAGAGAGGCTAAAATACTTGAGTTTATTAACCTTTGCCAAGGTAGGCTGAGTGTTAAAGAGTACGCTCGGGTGTTCACTAAATTGTCTAGGTATGCTCAATCCATAGTGGCCAACCCTAGGATGAATATTAGTAAGTTTGTGTCGGGAGTATCCAACTTAATAGCAAAAGAATGTAGTATGGTTATGCTTAGGATTGATATGGATATTGATTGTCTTGTGATCCATGCTCGATGTTTTGAAAGGGAGAAACTTGAAGAGAGGTCAAGAGGAACGAAGAGGTATAGATTAGGTGATGGTAATTCCTCTCAAGAAAGATCTTATGGTCAAAGCTCTTCCAAGATCCCCCCTATGACCAATCAAAAGAGGGTGTCTACCCCAAAATCTCAAGGAATGGGTGGTAGTGGATCTTGTGTCATTAAGCCTACTTGTGCTAAGTGTGGAAAAAGTCAAAAGGGTAGGTGTCTAGCCGGCACAAAGGGCTGTTATGGTTGTGGTGGAAGTGGCCACAAAATAAGAGATTGCCCGGTACTTAAGGCTAGTGGAACAGAAATGAAGAAAATTAGGTCTGATGCTCTTCAAGATAGAGGTGAACAAGAGTGTCCTCCTAATGCTGCCCCCGGTATGTGTTCAATGCTTAATTCTATTCCGGTAGTACTTGTCTTTTGTGACTTGATGAATTGGACATGATGAGCTTTTATGTTGTCCTTAGTGTATTCGGGATTGTTTGAAGGGAGTAGTATTTGAGGTCTTAGTAAGGGGCATATTCCCAAGGGGGAGATGATGGGCTTAGATAGCAAGATGGATCAAGAGTCCCGATATCCTCATCCTTTTTTCTTCTATTCCTATTCTAGCTTGAGACCAAAAAGTTCCTTTTTGGGCTTGTATTATGTTTTGGAAGTCATGCTATAAGTTTTATTCATGATTTCTTTACGTTGTGCATGTTTTTGTAAGAATTCATGTTTAGAATATATTGAGTTTTTCATTATTTATATGTCCCTCATGTTGAATTGCATTGTAGTATGATGCTTGCATATTTGGCTTCATGAGGTTAATTGATGAACATGCTTAGTTATGTTTGGATGAAATGACATGTTGGCTCCATATTGTAGTGTTGAGCTTGGTTGAGTTGGAGAAGGTAGTTCCTCCTAATAATATATGAAATGACGAATTTTTTGCATATTGGATTGTGGATGTAGTTCCTACTTCCTTGTGAATGCATTGTTTATGTCTTGAGATGTAGTTGATGTTTCCTCCAATAAGTTGTGCATTTTTGTTATGTGTCATGCTTCATGGGCTGCTAGTCTTGAGTCATCTTTCCTTAAAGTGTTTAAAAGTGTCATTCGAGGACGAATGTTCCTAAGGGGGAGAAAATGTAATGACCGGAAAATGATAGGTTGAACTAGAGCCTTAACGTTCGGTTAGTGTGACTTTAAGTTGATGTCTAGGCTGTTTTAGAACTTAAATGAGTAAGGAAGCAGCCTAGGGTTCAAGCAAGGGCCTAAGTTAGAAAGATAGATTGAAGGAGACCTTGTTCTTTCATTGACAAAGCTGGCGATGGGGGTTCTTGATTGCCCAAAAGGCTTGGCGAGTCGCCCTTGTGCCATTGGGATCGCCTAGTGGGCTCTCCCCATGACCTAGCTGCTGGAAATTTAGGTGAGCTAGGTCAGGGCACGCCTACCAGGTTGGTGAATCGCCCAATGGTCCTCTACATTGTCTAATGAGCTACCCATTAAGGGAGCACACTAGAAAAATGGGCGAGCCAAAGGTCCACTTGGCGAGTCGCCTAGTGCCCTTGGCGAGTCGCCTAGTGCCCTTGGCGAGCCAAGTGGTGCAAAGGGCGAGGTAAGTCGTGAAGGGTTGGTAATTTTAAGTTGAAACTTTGTGGGTCCTTAGTTCTTTTCCAAAGTTGAGTCCACATTATTTTATTCCTTTCCTAGCATCTATATAATCTTTTTAGACTTGAAATTCCATCTATGAATTCAGGTTTAAAGAAAACCCAAGAAGAGTTCATCCCTCCCAAATATCTTCTCTCTAGAAACCTCCATTGAAGAACAAAGAAAGATATCAAGGAAAGCTTGAGGAAGGGATCTATTCACTACGAATTTGATAGGATTCTACACCTAAGGTATGGAAGTTTTCATCCTTGGGTAGCTATCACCCAAGGAGCCCTTTCAAAAGCTTTTTATCTCAATTCTAAAAAACCCAAATAGCTAGGGTTTCAACTCAACCCAATTGATTCCTCAATGTTGCTTTTAAAGGTTTAATTATGTTTGTCTATGTATGTAAGACTGATTTTATATTATTTTAACTTGAATCCTCCAAGAATCCATTAGTTCACCCAATCCTAGCTATGATTCTTCTCTACATTATGAATGTTGTTGCAAGTTGGTCCAATTGATTGGATGTAAGTTGATTATGATGTAATTGCATGATTTCAGTATAATTCTTAATGTATACTCTATTAACCTAAGATTTTAAGGTGAATTTATGAGGCCTAGGTCTATGTCATGAAAGAGGCAAATTATGGGTTTAGGGGTGACCTCCTAAGAATGATAAACTTCTTGTTAAATTGCCTTAGATTAGATCACCTAGACATGAATCTCTTAAGGGTAAAGCTTCAATACATGAAATGACTTGATTATGACTTATATGATGGATCATGGGTGTGTGGTATTGAGATTGAGGTTATATGTTCCTCTATGACTATAATTGATCAATAATGAGGCATGTGGTTAGGTTACCTAAATAGTTTGGTATAAACGATGATCCTAGGAGGCATTGCTTGAGATTAAGGCTTGTAGTACGAAGATAAAGTTAAGAATGATAAGGCTTATAGAAGGAAGCCATTACGTATGTTAAGTTGTATATGACTTTGTTGTGAAAGGACTTCACCTACATGACCTCTAATATGAGTATATGAGTCTATGCATGGAATGAATGTTGTTCTTGAGTTATGACTATAACTATGTCTCATCTGATGAATGCTAGATATGTTGACTTATCATGACCTTGAATGTAAGATATGTTGACTTAACATGACCCTTGAATGCAAGATATGAGGTGTATGTATGATTATGATATTATGTGCATGTCTTATGAATACTTTGAGGATAAAGTGTCTACTATGATAATGTTGTTGTTGTGTCATTGCAAGGACAATCACACACCCACATGCATGAATATTATTAAGATGTGACTAAGGTGTTGCTTATGATTCACTTAGAAAGTGAAGATCCTCTGACTATCGTGTACTTGTGTTAATTGTTGAAAGGTCATTCTCCCCTTACCCTTACACATGATTATGTATGAATTGTCTAGGACTATGATTATGTTGTTGTGTTAATTGAAATGCTATTCTCATGAACACACTATGAATACTATGTGAAAGGATTAGTCACATGTTGATGATTCTAAAATGAAAGGACATTCTCACCTAATGAATCTATGAGCTATTATGATGTTATGTTTGTTTTGGTGCCTAGTGCATTCTTTCATAAATATTAACTTAAGTAATGACTTAATATGAACTTTAAAGGGAATTATGCTTAGCACAGAGTGGATATGTAAATGAGATAGAGGCTTTTACGTTTAGCAAGTCTGGCTTCCTAATGTATGTTATCTCATGAGATGGAAACCTTTTACACTAGTAGTCCGGGTTTCTAGTAGCAATTTCTTTATCCCATAACTATGTGCCCACATAGGTATATAGCTAGTGCATCCACCTAAAAGCTATTATGTATGTCCTACCTTAGGCAAGTAGGACACCTCTTTTCGGTGTGGGGGTAGAACACTGGATTCCATGTAGCTCACATATTCTATGTCGGTTAAGGCTAAATCTCCCTAAATGATTAGAATATGAATTATGATAAGAACATGAGCATGTTCTATGGTTCCTCAAGAGATTCTACTTAGTATGAATGGGGGTATGGAACTTCATTCGTGCATTGTACAAGTAGGCTTTGAGAGTGGGCTTGGTATGTATCTTTTATGATATGATGATTATGATTTGAATGTATTCTCTATATGAATTATTAGCATGAACTATACATATGACTTCTTAATGAGCTTTACATAGTGTGAGTGGGGGTATGGGACTTCACTTATACATTGCACAAGTAGACTTATGAAGGGGTTATGGTGTGAGTTCTCTTATGTTATAAAGACTTATGGATTATGTATGAAAAGTATGTATGAATGTTAAGGTTGACTTCACTTGGTACAAGTTATGAACATGAATGTTTCCTTACTTATGTATGTTGGTTATGAATAACGCAAGGTAAGATATGTATGTTGTTGGAGGACTAAATGTGATACTTGGCATTTTGGTAGGGTTATGGGACCTTGCCTTTGCATTGCACTAGTGTGGCTTTGGGTTGCTTACGTGTTGGTTTGGCTATGTGTATGAACTATGTCTTGTGAAGATTGGTATATGTATAATGTTTATGTTGGAGACTATGCTTGTTAGAATGATGATATCATTTATGTTATAATGAATTGTACATAAGTTGTCTTATGAGCTACATTCTCCAACTATATCAAAGATGATGTTCAAAAGTGGCATATAGCATGGTTTCAAATAAAATGTCCCTTTTATGCATGGTTAAGGATTTTTATGCATGGCTTCCATACTTAGTACTTTTTGCGCTAACCCCATATTTCTACATTTTCTATAAGTGTAGGCTTTGGAGATATTGGATTCTATCCTTCGTGGCTAGGACCTTGTAGATCAAGAAGAAGAAGATTGGTGAGTCCTCATTGTATTCGAGGGCTTGACCATATGTCCTTTATTTCTTTTCTTATGTTGTAGACCTTTTGTAAGGGCCGTGTCCCTAAGATTATATTCAAATAGTTTTCTATTCAAATGTTATAGATGGTTTGAGATATAGTGTATAGACTCTCTCTCATTTTATATACGATTTCGATTGTAAAGAAAGTTTTAAATTTTCTGGATTTTCGGCTATGTTCTTATGTCATGATATGCTAAGGGCTTATATGAGAATCCTTCGGGGTCAACTACACCGTGTTACTTCTAGGGGATACCCCTGAGTCGCGACAGAATCTCTTGGTAACTCAGCCAACCACTTACTAGCCTCACCCATCTGAGAAAATGGGAACAACCTTAGTCAGACTAATTCTTGCGATATGTTCTTAAATGAGAATGGTCCATAAACATCCACAAAATTCCTGATATGCTCATGGAGATCCTCATGAGCCAGTTGTCTAACGTTTCAAAGACACTTCATGTGTACACGATTGTTAGTCAGTATAAAACCCAACTAAATGAGTTAGGGTCGAGTCCCACAGGGAGCGGCGTGTGTTCCAAATTCAAGTGGCAAGTACAAACGTGTTCCAATCAGTCATAGGAATAAAAGTTATTGAATAAAGACATCATTCAAATTTAGGGGTGACACGAATGTCAAATGGGGGGTTTTAATTTTGATTAATAGCTACAAACAGTCACATTTAACGATAATTAACAATAATAAGACAGGTTCTTGGGATGTGATCGATTATAGGATAATATAGACAAATAGGTAATTGCAACTATTATTAAATGGCAAGATATTAGTGAGTAAGCTAGGCTATGGTGGAAGTAAACTTTCTCTCGAACAATTTACCCCGAATCAAGTTGATTTCTCTCGAACATCAATAAGCATGCAAAATAAGAACAGCCCACACCTTAGTCCATTAATTCTCTCGAGCTGATTGTATGGGATTGGGTTTAGGAATCACTCTCTCGAGCTGAACCTAGGTCAACCCAATACTCACTGACCATCAATAAAAAATCTTAGTTATAAAACCTCTCTGTCAAGCAAGCACAATAACACAAAGTTAGAACTGCATTTGCAATTACAATTCTTAAATTAAACCATAATTAATGATTAAAATCACTTCTAAATAGCATTAATACTAACAATTAGCAATATCCATACACTAAATCAGCCCACAATCACATAATCACACCCCAAGAATTGGGGTTTTAGCTAGACATCATAAAAAGGTAAAAACCGTTACCAAATTGATTATCCATCAACTGGGTAAGGGTAGATTCGTCCTTACAATGCTCCAATTCAAAGAATCTCGAAGAACCACTTCCAATTTCTCAAAAGTGAAAAAACTTCAATTCTTCAAAGCTTAGGAAAACTAGAGAAAACTATCTCACCGTTCCAAACATAAAAATGTATTCCAAAATATATGAGCTAAGATACTAAACCAAATGTTCAAAAGTGTATTTATAGTCGTCAAAAATGTGTTGTGAAGAGTCATTCAGAGAAGTAAGTCGAGATCGCCGAACTACTCGGCGAGCCGCCCTTTTGCCAGTTTCATCGCCGTTCTTTCTTGGCATTTAGCATCCTCAAGGTTCTGTAACTTTGGGTGATCTGATATTACATCGCGGAACTACTCGGCGTTTCGCTGACCGCTCTTTTCCCTCGCCGACTTATTTTCTTCCCTCATGGTTTGGCACACTGGAACTTTAGGTGGTATGATAAGTGATGTCGAGTGCTTTTGGCGATCATCAGGCTCGCCCTTCTTCATCTCTTCAGCTTGTTTGTTCCTTTTTGCCTGTTAGTGTTCTTACTTTTTTCCTCAATCCATATACCTGAAAATCAAGGGTTTTACATCAGTTATTGGAACAAAATAAGCATTTGAGGACACTACTTATATATAAACAAAGTCCTAATGAGTCCAAATCTCAGACTCATCAACACCCCCAACTTAAACTTTTGCTTGTCCTCAGGTAAAACTCAAGTTCAGCAGTTCAAAAAGGATGTCTCAAACAGTGCTACACAAGAATCAATAATGAATGCATACAACAAGACTTATCTTACTCATGCAATGATCAATTGTGCACTCAAAGATTCAAGTTGTGGCTCACTAATATCAAAGACTCTCAAGTTCACAATACTTGCTTCAAATGCAAGTTCAAGCTCAACAAAGGTACTCAAATGCCTTCACAACAAGAATGATTCCATATTCACGCACAATTTTTAACAAATTATAGATCCGAAATAATATACAACTCTCACACTCACAAAGATGAACACATGCATGACTTCACCCATAGGTTTGCCCTTATTTTCCAATCAACAATCGTTTCAGCTCACTCAAGATAAAAAATGTCTTTCCAAGGCTTGTAACGGGGGTGAGTGTAAAGGTATGGTCATTTAGGCTCAGTGGATGCTATCCTCATGAAATGTGGTATGAACATTATTTTTCCTTCCAAATCTTCAACATTGTCACTCATGCTTAAAATTCACCCCATTATTCACTACCATGGGATACCGGACACCCAATTTCTTTTGCATCTTTCACAACTTTATTTCACAACTTTTTCATTCTTTTTCTTTTCATTCTTCTTTTCTTTTTCTTTTTTTTTTGTACGGAGGGGTTCTATATTTTTTCAAAACCATGGGTCAAGGGGTACTTCTTTGCACTTCTAGATTTATGTTCTCTTTTCACCATAACCCTAACTTAGGGTTTTGGCCTAAGTTGGCTATTCAAACACACCACACTCCAAGAGTATTATGGGTGCATAGATAAAGAGGGGCTACAATTTCATCAGGTTTCTTCCAAGAAAAGGATAAGGCTCAAAAAAGGGGTACAAGCAAAATTCACACACTCACAAGGTTGGCCACCAAAGAGGTATATTATCAAATTGTTTAACTCTTCAAAAAAATTGCCTAAGATCATTTCAAGAGCTTGCATCACTTAGTCAACGGACCAACGGGGAAAATTCTAGGTGTCATCACACAAGGTTCACGGTAATCTCATCACAGAAGGCATTGGCACCAATATCAAACAAGATTCCACACTTTTGCTATTATGCAATTATCATCACAAGAGACTCATTCGATAATTGGCTAGTTACAATGAGATGCACAAAGTTCACACATTGTCTATACAACTCCATCTGGCCTCATCGTAGCCGGGCATTCATTTTTGTTTGATTAAGAGCACTATTCAAGTCATTGGTATTGATCATGACCGATACTTAAATTTGCACAAGAACAGCCATAATCATACACAAGAGGTGGTAATTTTTTTAGAAAGGGTTAAAAATCATTTACATTCATCATAAGGAGCCACAAGCTCAAACATCTACAAAACAATATCAAAACACAATTAGAACACAAAAATCCAACAATATATACAAAAAATATAGTCACAAGAGGTCAGTATGGAAATACCTCACCCCACCACAAATAAAAAAGGCAGTTGTCCTCGAATGCAACAAAATAGTAAAAAGTCAATCAGAACGACAGAGAGGGAGGTAAAAAAGGGTCATGTCTGCACAGTCGCTCCATCTGTTGGGGCATTAGTGCCCGGTTTAACAACAGTAACAATGGCTCCACTAGGGCCTTCCATGTACGTCTCTCTCAGTGATGTCTGAATCACCGACTGTATAATCGTCTCCTTTAGGTCTGGCAGGTCTCCATAGATAATCTCCTCTGGCACCTCTATCTGCTACTCATCGTTTTCTGCTTCCAACTCATCAGTTGCCACATCATCCCTCGGCACATCTCCGGTGGTGGCCGGAGGAATCTCAGAAGTAGTTGGGGCATCCATATCATCAGCTGCCTCCAAACCTGAAGTGAAGTCTGTGGACTTCAGTAGTCCACAACATTTATCAAATCAGCAACCTCTACTTTCAAAGTCGTAACCTCTAAAGTAGCTATCAGTTGACTCTCACAAGTCTCTACTCTCGCTATGAGAGTGTCAATAGATGCCCGGAGGGGTGTCAATGCAGCTAGGATGGTCCTCTTAATCATCCAAGGTACCTCACCCTCCAACCAGGTAGCCCGTACATCAACAAAATGGGTTAAGTGTCCCATCTTCAAGATCATGCCTGAGTAATCATGGTATGCTGGGAAGTAGTAGAAGCACCAGGAGACTGGGAGGAAGTGGAAGCAGGTGTACCTGAAGGCCCGGAGGCTGAAGTAGGCAAAGATGCCTCTGCAAGTATCGTCTCAACATCAACCTCCAGGGATGCGTCCACCGGAGCTGCTCTCCTTCTATTTGCCTTCTCCTAAGTGTACTCAACCTCTATACACCAGATGTCTGTGGAGAATGTGTGGGTGACCTCGATGTCCCTCTTTTCGTCATGAGGAACTCCCACACGCCGACATAACTCTGTGCTCAAGACCGAAAAGGGAAGGGACGTCTGGCACTGCTTGGCCCTCATGGCCATCTTCTTGTCAATGATGAGTCCCAAATATATGCTCTTCTGGGCTATGAGTGATCCGAGGCAAACCGCCTTTGGGTGGCAGAGAATGGACTCATTCCGTGAAGGTATGATGGAGCTACTGATGAATCCAAACCAGTACAGTTCAGCTACTTTCAAGTCCTTCTTCTCTATTAGAGCTCCTGCCTCAATCCACCTCGGGGTGGTATAAAAAATTAGGGGGCAAGCTAGCCCTTTAGATCATCAAGGGACTGAGTTGTAGCTAGACCCTCATACTCGTACTCAAACCTCGTGGCTCTGTCAAACACAACATTGATGTGATCGATGTTGCACCCTACTTGTCACGACCCAAGGGTATACCCTAGGTGTAACATGGCGTACTTGATCCCGAAGGGGTCTCATACAAGCCCTTAGCATATCATAACATAAGATAGTAGAAAAGTACAGAAAATTTAAGAACTTTTATCCATACAATCGAAAACAATTTCATAAAGCAAGCGGAAGTCTTTACTACACCTTCATCTCAAACCATCTTATACAACTTTAGAATAAAACTCTTGGGACAAATCCCATACAATAGTCTCAACACAAAATAAAAGACATACAAGAAATAAAGGGTTTTGTCCTCGAAGTTATGAGGACTCACCAAATCTTCAATTCCTTGCAACTTCTAGAAACTTATCTCCAAGAGTAGAACTCAACCTCCAACCCTACATTTGATGAGAATGTAGGCAAAGAATGCGTTAGTACAAAATGTACTTAACATGTTAGCTATCATAATCATAAGAGCATAAGACAAGAGTTAGTCAATATAAGACATAATCCAAAATCATGTGAAATACTTCATGGAACATCAACTATAAGCATAAGAGACAATATCAAAATCACAAGGAAAGTCTCCAACATAAACATCATATAAACCTTACTCAACTCTTATCCATTCATATCATAAAAGGACTATTCTCAAGTAACCTCAAAGCATAATTGCGCAATGCAGGAATAGCATCACATAATACCATCCAAGCTAAACACCCCTTTTTGGTCATTTTAACCATAGTCTACATGCATAGAAGAGTCTTAGGCTTTCATATCATATGATTACTATACTCCTAAGTAACCTCAAAGCATACTTGTGCAATGCATGAAGGACATCCCATAATACCATTCACACTAAGCATAACCTTGAAGTCACCATATGCATACTTACCATTCATTTGGTCTCATTCTTTATCTTACTTCATATAGGTAACGGAACTATCACCTTAGATCAAGCATATCATGGAAGGCAACTATAGTAACAACCAAAGCTAAGTCTACACTATATAAGAGAACATATCCTAAGTAGCTTCAAGTTATACTTGTGAAATGTATGAATACCATACCATACTATTATCCACACTAAGTACTACTTTAGGCTATCATACTCAAATGACTACTATTTATCATTCTAGACTACCAAAGAATAGCACCCTATTAGGCTAGACCAAGCTAATCATATTGCTAGCATAACTATAATATGCTAAACTAACTACTTTGGAAGGTACACTATCATGTAAGTCCAAGCTATTCTAGGAAGGGTACAAGTGTTACATCCTAGCTACCATGAAGTAGTCTTAGACCAACTAAGTCATGCTACCCTTACAAGCACCCTAAGATACTAGTGTAAGCTACACTTAGGAGAGTATGATGTCTCAATCCTAAACTACCCTTAGGAGAGTATGTGTTCTCTATCATATGCTACCATGAAATGGTCTTGGCCTAACCAAGTCATGCTACCCTTGAAGGCATCCAAAGAATGCTAGTTCAAGCTGTTTTACTCGAAAAGTAAAATAAAAATGGACTTGTTTCGAAAAATCGACTTAACTTATGAGTTGAAGAGAAATAGATTTTCCAAATACAGTCGCCACTTAATTTTTAAAAGAAATTAAGAAAACTTATAATTTTTCAAAATATTTAAAAAGAATAAAACCATTTGAAAATCCAAAGGGGTTCGGGGTTCAATTTACATTCCGAGAAGGTATTAGGCCCTCGAAATGTCCTCTAACTTGCGATTGACCAACAATTTGACTAAAACATTTGACTAACTTTTTAAAAAGTATTACTAAATAAAATTTTAAAATTAAATGGAAATGTATATATTAAACACTTAGAAAACAATTTTAGAAAAGAAAAAATTATTTTTTGTCAAAAATGACTAATTAAGACAAATCAAATAAAATCACGAAAAAGAGACTTAATTAACCCAACAGGTTCCTCGTTAAGGGATTTAATTAAATTTAAACCAAACAAGAAAGTTTAGAGTTAATACAAACAATTATAAGGAAATAATAATTAAGGAAGGATGAAATATTTTCAAACTTGGGCCCTTTGCCCAAATTCAAATTCTTGGTCTTGGCCCAAACCTGTCCTAAACTCTAAAAAATGTGCTAATCGCATAACATGGGCCTCAACCCTCCATTTCTATCGGGCCTGTTAAGCAAAGGAAGAATGGGCTTTGGCCCATTCTCATTCTTGAAAATTTCTATATACACATGAAGTATACTATTGTATATATGCTGCATTTTGTCTTTTTCCGTGTTTATCAAACACCTGTATTCATTTTTTGGACATGTATATCATGTTTACAGTAGCTGTATACCAGTATATATCAGCCTATTTTCAACTTTTCGAGACCTATAACTCTAATTTCTAGTCTTATTTGTTGATTTCAACCTGTTCATCTACTTCACGATTTGCAATAGGGGCTGACTCAAGGGAAAAGAGTATTTTGGGGCCTTTATGGCCCATTTGGAAATGCAAAGGTGAATGGATTTGGGTCCAACTCGAACTCCATACGGATTCACATGTAGCAAAATGAGTACAAAAAATTAGCATTCGATAATAATATCTCCAAACCATAGCTTAACGATGCTTCACCAATCCCAAAATACTAAATGTATCAAAGGGAATTACCACTTAACTCATTAAGCTAAAGAAAATGAATAAGTAGATTAACTAATAGCAGCAAAACAAACGGCAGATCCCAAGAAGAAGAGAATACAATTTTAATCAGGCCTAAAAATGATTCCATCAACCCACATGTTCTGTAAAATTTCATTTACACATTAATTGAAATTCATTAAAACATAGGCACACTTTCTCATTACAATAACCTAGTACATGAGCCATATAACACATAATCATACCACCGTTGTTGACCTTATACAAAAGAAGTCAACACGTCATTCGCCTGAAAGATTATCGCCAATATATTCATGCTTCAAGTAATCTTAAGAAAAAACTTAAACTCTATCACACTAAAAAAAACAATTATGCAGAAAACGGCATAGACTTGATCAAAACAGGTCATGCTAGGCAGTAGAGAAGTTAGTTGAAATTATGTCTTTACAAGGACAACAACATCAACAACAACAAACCAGGAAAGATCATACTCAAAGACAGAGCAAAGCACAAGCGAAGAACACTAGTTTAGCAACATACTCATGAAAGCGTCGAAGTCTAATATCATTTCTAAACCTACAAAATCACCTAAAATGAACAGAAATTAGTACATGTTGCAACATTCGAACTGTAATAAGACCTAACAAGCTATTTCAGATAATAGCAAAGCAACACACATGATTCAAAAAGAAAGAATGAAAAATGAAGTGCGAGTGTTGGGGAAAGTGTTACCTTGTTTGGAATAGTGAACTGAGACTCGAGTTGCCGAAAATGACTCAACCACCACGTGAAAGAAAATTCCGATGAAAACTTTGAATGAAAAAGGAACGAAAAAGCCTAATACGATAGTCCGAGAATAGAAATCCTTAATCTATTAAATTTAGGAATCGAAATCCTTATGAATCAACTGTATTTGTACCTCCTTTTATGTATTTTTCCATTTTTTCTTCCAACCTTTTTTACAACCCTTTACACTAAAGGAAAAAGGTCTTAGATAGATGAGGATTAGGGTAGAAAAGGGGGGGGGGGAATTCGGCCAGAATTGGGGGTAAATTTTGAATTTAAAATTCGAATTCCTTTTGATAAACTTGCAAGCCAGCTCAATTTAGTACAAATTTCTAACAGAAAATTGAAGGGAGCCGCTTGATTCTTGAGCAAGGACAAGGGAGATGCGGAGATGGAGACATCTGGAAGATTCTTCGTACGGAGAGTATAAGGGAGAGAGGGAGAGGACGATGCGATGGGCTCCAATTTGCGAAGCTAGACTCGACCGATTTTTTTGGGTTTCACAGATGGGTCACGATAATTTTTGGGTTTTGGTAGCGTTCTGGAGATGACGCTAGCAGTGGGGTCGTTTTGGTATATTGTTGTTGTTGTTGGAACGTTGGATCGCTGTTTGGATACGCTGTATGTATTGTTTGGAATGGGTCTGTTTGGTATTGAATTGGTGGGCTGGGAATTGAGGTATTGGGCTGTTGAAATGATGTAAACAAAAGGCCCAAAATTGGTCTCCAAATGGGTTTAAGGTGAGGTCAAAGATGGGTTAGATCTTGGAGTTTAAGAAATAGCCAAATTGAGTTAAATTAACAAATTCGGCTAAACCCTAAATAAGAAAGAATAATATTAATTAATTAACGAGCTTCTTAATCTTAACGAAATAAAATAATGAACTTAATTGTAAACTAATGATTCAAAATTATAACCATAATTTAAACTAAACCAATTTAATAGAATACTTACTAAAATTAAAATCTTTTTGAGATGATTTTTGAAATGTTTATAAAATATAACTAATTATATACAAAATTATATAAAACATATATATTACTTAAAAATTATAAAAATTGATTAAAATTGATTAAAAGTAACTTGAAAAATACTTTCAACTTTATAAAAACTAATTATTTCAAATCCTTTGGAATTTAAGAAGCTCGGTGATTAATCTATATTGTGAAGGTCCAAAATTGGATGTCAACAACTGTCCCTCGTTAGACTTGGATTGATGAAAGAAATTCGAGGCAAATGAAATTGACGAATCCAATTTTGACCGACCACATTTTCATTCTTTCGGAAAGGGATTTTGGTACGGAGTTAATAAATCATTGCCGAACCTCGAAAATGGGTTCCTACATATCTCAAGCTATATGAGAATTCAGGCCACTTGTAGTTCGATACGCTTGATTTAACGCACGATTATGAAAGAATTCAAAAGCTATTCCGATATCAAATTATGAAGAGACCGAAATGCTAGGAAATAAGATTTAAGAGAGAATGTTGGAATACTGCCGAGTTTTCAACACTGGTCCCACCTACATATCCTTAAACATTAGGAATCAGGATGCTTGTAGTTCGACTCAATCGGTTGAAAAGAAAATCTATTATGCAAGATAACCTTTGTTTATGGAGGAGTGACAAATAAGTTGAGTATGAAAAAGAGGCTTGCAACCTCTTAGCCGTGAATGTGGAGCTCTTCACATCCATAAGTAAGAACTTACACAGACATAATTTCCAAAGATCTTGGTGCATTGTCACTCAAATTGGAAAGTCGCTTCCAGTGAACATCAAGAACTTTTCGAATGCGAAACTGAAACTAACAAACTAAAGAAAAACCAACATGCCTTTTGATAGGAGTGTGGTTTGATTGTGCTGGAAGTCGCTCCTCAGCTCGCATCCTAAGAGTTTGTAACTCCTCTTAGGACTATGTCCCAGTTCGCTGCTAAGAAAAAGCTCCACGTTGTGCTGCATCCTTGTTGATGTCATCTGCACTTGTGGTTTGATTTGAGAATTCATCCTCTTAGATTCTCTCGACAAAGATTGAAATAAACTTGTTAGTAGAAACTGTAATTGGAAGAAGTGGTATTATCTCTTACTATGCTTTTCACTTATCTTCTTACACGTTTCTGTGGATACGCCATTGTCTTGGTTTTTTTTAAAAATTAACTCTTGTTTTGAAATACGTCATATAGGTATGTTCAGTACATGTTTGCACATTCAAAGTAAATAATCAATAGACATAGTGCCGCTTTAGCTAGCGGCTTGAGTCAAATAATAAAGAAAGATCATTCATATTACAAATGGGTATATCTTAATGGATATGCATAAACATCTTTTTCAACTAGATGAAAAAATAAACAAGTATTGAGAGTAAAAGATAATGGATACCGTTTTCGAACACCGTATGTCCATTACAACTCATGATTTGCTGAGGATTTGGAGATGTCATTGCTTATTTTTTGCATGGAAAACTCTAGTGATCTCTACAACGAGCTATTTGGTCTGACAATAATCTAACTGTAATGAGGTGGATGGCTCAATGATAGTCCAATTGTAACGAGGTGGAAATTCGATAATATTTCCACTGTAACGAGGTGGATGCTCGATAATATTCCAACTGTAACGAGGTGGATGACTCGATAACATTCCAACTGTAACAAGGTGGATAGCTCAATAAAATTCCAACTGTAAAAAGGTGAAAGCTCGATAATATTCCAACTGTAACGAGGTGGAAGCTCGATAATATTCCATCTGTAGCGAGGTGGATGACTCGATAATATTCCAACTGTAACAAGGTGGATGCTCGATAATATTTTAACTGTAACGAGGTGGATGCCCGATAATATTCCAATATAGTTAAAAATAGGAACCTGAAATGGACAAACAAATATACGAACCACTTATGGGGGGGATCGCCCAACAAAACTATATACTAAAGTCTTTGATCATCCAATAAAAACACATAATCCACTTATGGGGTAGATACCCAACAAACTTTGAAATCTTGACCCTGACATTATCAAGAAACACGTTTGCCTAAATTGCTTCGTGCCAATCATACTTAAAAAAGACTATATCGACGTGTATGCACGTCGTGATTACGATTCTCTCTTTAAAAGACAGAATTATCGAGGTGAAGGACTTAATTCTTTCACACAAAGATTAAAGTCAATCTCATCTTCCTTGACAAACTTAACAAAATTTGGGTTTGTTGCTAACATCTTCAATCGTTATCAAAAACTTGTGATGATTTGATAACTTCGACTGTCATAAGGATATTGTGATCTTCAACATCTTTTCTAATGTGATAGACTTGGTCATTTTCCCTTGCAATACTTCTAAGATTGTGTCACTTTCGATCATCTTCAGATTCGATGTCGATCTCACATATGATCCTGACTTTACCAATACTTTCACCTGCAAAGCTTGACACCAAACATTAGTATCAACGATGAATTAAAGAATATAAGTAAAGATAAAGCATTTGATTAAGTCATTTGGCTTATCAAGATTAGGCTATGATGAGCCTAATTGTGATTCGTCAGTAGCGATCCTCCAACATGTTGTTTCTTAAAAATTTGAAAAAATCTATTGGCATTTGTCTTCAATATTCCTGCAAAATAAAAAGAAACAGGTTATAAATCACTTGAGACAACATAATGAAATGAAGATAAAATGAGATGGAAAGTTTTCTAAGTTATGTTGATGAGGCCACGATGGATGTAAATGACTCCTTTTGTCACACTAGACAACTTTACATTGCCATTTTTGTGATTTCGATGTTCCTGCATCCAAAGTAAATTTCTTAGTTTGAACAACTGATTTGTGTTGGTCTTGTCTTCATGCTCCTTCACGTCGTTGGCTTACACGTTTGTTCGTCCTTTGTAAGATAGTTTTGATGGAATATTTTGAGGACCCCACTAAAAAATCTGTCCCATTCTAAAATATGGAAGAACTTTTGTAACTTGCTTCGTTATTCCAGAGGTTGCTCGTTCTAGAATTTTGAGGTTCCTCCTCAATATTCCATCCCAGTTTGCTTCAATAATCATAGGTATAAGTCCTTTAGCCAATGACATTTTTGTGGAATTTTTGAGATCATCTCAAAAATTCTGTCCCAGTTGCAAACTTTTTTCTCTAAAAAAATTCATCTTAATTCTTTGAGATCCACTCAAAACTAACCCCATAGCATTTTGATCTTCAGTTTTGACTTGTTGAAGAAGCCCATCTTCAAATAAATTTTTGAGATCCTCTCAAAAATTCTGTCACAGTTTCCATTATAAAGAGAAATGGAAATCTTACGGGGAATATGACCAAGCCGTTGTGGCGCCTACATATCCCGTTGAGGCAGGAATTGGGTCAAACGTAGTTCCCCCTCTCAAGGAATAATAGAAATAAGAAATTTTGATAAGTAAATGATTGAGGCCGACACAGGCCGCCTACGTATCTCATTCTTGAGAATTCAGGTAAGATGTAGTTCATTACAAGTAATGTGCGATAAAATGGAAAGAAGGAGATTAAATATGCATTTTCAAAAGAAAGATAACAATGATTTCATATGCAAAATTATGGCCAACACTGGGCATACTTCTTTTCAACCTTTGATGATGAATATCTTCAAATGACTCTGTTCAGAAATGTCTTGCACTTACTCTTAAACATCCAAGATGTTATCGTTTGGGAAAGTTTCCTCAATATTGATTAAATTGTTGTTGATCATGTTTTGAATCTTGTGTTTGAGGGTTGAACAATTCTTTGTGTCGTGTCCAACAACTCCTAAATTATAAGCACATATGTGGTCAGCCCTGTAAAAATTTTCCAAAGGTTTGGCTGGTCTTCCTTCTATAGGATGGAGCATACCCATTGTTTTCAACCTTTCATAAAGTTGAGTTTGAGATTTCCTTAGTGGTGTAAATACTTTAGGAGTCTTCCTAAAGTTTGGACGAGGAAATTGTTTCCGATTGACATTGTGGTTTTGATATCTGCTTTGTGGAGCCGACTGCATATGGGTAACTATCACCGCAGATACCTCTTCTACTTTTCTCTTTGACATATTTATGTCACTAATTTTGGTAGTTTTTCCGTTAGCTCGGAATGCAATAAGGTTTGTGACCTTTCTAGTCTTAAAACCATCTTCCAAAGCTTCTCCGACCTTGACGATCTGAACAATTTTTTGTCCCATCATGCATAACATTCTTTCATAGTACTCAGGCTTTTAAGTTCGAATAAACATTTCAGTGATTTCACGTTCAGATATAGGAGGTTGAACTCTAGCAACCTCTTTTCTCTAACGAAGAGCATATTGTCGATAGTTTTCTATAGACTTCTATTTGATCTTCTCCAAATAGTAGCAATCAGGGGCAGCTTCTACGTTATGTCCAAATCTTTCATTGAAATCCTTTGCGAATGTATTCCAAATCGTCCATTATTTTAATTATTCTGATGTAAACCACTCTAGAGCTTCTCTATTTAGACTTCAACTGAAGAGGTGCATCACCAATGCTTCGTTTTTTCCACCTCCCATGAGTTGATCACAATAAGCTCTAAGATGTGCTAGAGGATTTCCAGTTCCATTAAAAGTGACAAACTTTGGCACTTTGAACCCTTCCCAAAGGTCCAAATTCGGAAGAATGCATAAATATTCATAGTTTAGCCCCACAACTTATGAAGAGTAATCAAGTTCTTTTATCATTTTCGCAATCTCTTCCTTCATGATCTGCTTAGTTTTTTCCTCTTTGGCCCTCCACTCATTATCCTTTTCTTCGTAATGGTTAAGTTCGGAATAGGCAGTATAGTGAAGGTGTGATTCGATTTGGACTGGGATATCAAAATTGACTTTTGGAGGTAAGGGTTGAGCGTCTGGTGGATTTTCAGTGCCTTTTACATGGGTCTGGTACATGAAATGTGATGTTTGAGGATTGTTGATATTTAGGTTTTGAAATGGGGGGAATATTTGAGAGTTATTTGCATTTTGGTTTTGAAGGGGAGGGAAAACTTGAGGTTTGGTATTCAGGTTTTGAAGAGGAGGTGGTCCTTGGTATGAAGTGTTGGTCTGGAGAAGATTTGGGGTAGTTAAGTTGATAGTTGAGGAATTTTGAGCAGGGTTGGAGGATGGGTTATTCAGGACATGTTTCGAGTTTGAATTCAGAGGAGGAAAGTGGAGTGGAAGCCGTCCATCGCCCAGAGTGTTGACATCAACAGCCGGGATAGGCAAATCTTGCTTTTTCTGGAGCTCAAACCTCAACTCAGCAATATGTTGCATTAATTGTGCAATTAAATCATTTTGTTCAACGGTAGGGGGCAAGACTATAGCAAGTTCGGTCAGGCCAATATTCTCACTATTCTTAGTCATTTTTCTTTTCCTTTCAACAAATCTCAATTGGGGAACGAATCTTTGAGAACTTTGAATGTTCAACCAATTTCTCAACAGAAATCATCTTTGAGTACCTGACAAAAAAAAACTCAGAATACAAATGTGTTAGTTTTTGTAGGTAGTAGGTAATACAAAATATCAGACACAACGTTGTAAGCACATAAGAGTCGCTTCATTCGGAGATAAACTAGCCCACGAATATTGGAGATGACTAAATAGACAAAAAAAATGTCTATTTGATTTTCGAATTAGTGAATCAAGAAAGTTGACTTGCGTTGAGCAAAAATCCTTTTGTATATTTCATTGTAGTACTTCTGATTTTCGATTGAGATGTAATTCTAATTTCTTTGTAAGAGTCGAAAAAGATAGAATTTCTTAAAAATGGGGACTGAGCCTTGAAAGGTTACCTACATATCTCACGAGGGAGAATTCAGGTCCTACGTAGTTCGACCCTTGAATCTCTTTTCGATTTGAGACGGTGAATCCTTTCTGATATGAGAGGATAACATTCGAAAAATGAAGATCGAATTAGTCAAATTTTGTTAGAAAATTAAAGACTCAATATATATTTAGACGGACTTTCGATAGTGAATTTATATTTGTGCTTAGGGGTCCTAAAAACAATTTGAAGAGGAGTGAGCTAGAATATCTCCAAATAAAGCAACATAATCACACAAGCAGTTATAACACATAAATAGTTAATGCGCGCGCTAAACAAATATGTGACCCTTTTATGCCAAGGGTAGGCTTAACGATATGAAGAATTTGAAACATTCATTGCCCCAAAACCCAAATTTATACAAGTTTTACGAATAAACTAAATGAGGATACATAATAGGGGAAATGAGATACAAAATATTAGTCCTGCATAGGGGTACAATCCTAAACTATGCTTCCACGGAAAGATCCTTCGTTCTTGATTTTTTGTCATCTCCGGATATCCACGCTTTTGTTTGAAATGATAACTTGCTCCTTCTTCGATCAGAATAAAGCTATAATCTAACTCCCTAACCCAAAAGACAATATTTTGCCAAATGATGTATATATCCTTCAAATTTAAGCACACAAGTATGATTATCTTTCTATTGACCAATGGGCCAACTTAGACACAAGGTGGGCTTCTAATGGGCCCAACACGCCTTGGGTGTTGGGTCAACTTAGGTCAAAATGCGCTAAATTTTGGATTTGGTTTCGCACTACGCTAGTTGACTAAGAGTGGATTTTGAAAGACCGGTAACCCAAGTGGACAACTTAGGCTGGAACTCACGACAACCATTGGACGCATGACGTACCAATAAATTGTCGATCATTCCGGAAAAGGGTCGATTATAAAAAGTTCGGCTGCGATTATGCAGAAATCGTCCTTAATATACTATACATACAACAGAAAATGCCATGAATGCAATGACAGTTATAACAATGTAAACACATTAAGCACAAATAAACAATTCAACAATTAAGGAAAAGGGTCGATTATAAAAAGTTCGGCTGCGATTATGCAGAAATCGTCCTTAATATACTATACATACAACAGAAAATGCCATGAATGCAATGACAGTTATAACAATGTAAACACATTAAGCACAAATAAACAATTCAACAATTAATAACAATTAGTCAAATAGTCAACTCTTATGGTTAGAACTTAATTAAATCCCCAGTAGAGTCGTCATTTTTATTTTACTCAAAAAATAAAATAAAAATGGATCTGTTTCAAAAATCGACTTAACTTATGAGTTGAAGAGAAATCGATTTTCCAAATAGAGTCGTCACTTAATTTTTGAAAGGAATTAAGAAAACTTTATAATTTTTCAAAATATTTAAAAAGAATAAAACCATTTGAAAATCAAAAGGGGTTCGGGGTTCAATTTACATTCCGAGAAGGTGTTATGCCCTCGAAATGTCCGCTAACTTGTGGTTGACCAACGATTTGACTAACTTTTAAAAAAATTACTAAATAAAAATTTAAAAATTATTTGGAAATGTATAAATTAAACACCTAGAAAACAATTTTAGAAAGGAATATTTTTTTTGTCAAAAATGACTAATTAAGACAAATCAAATAAAATCACTAAAAAGAGACTTAATTAATCCAACAGGTTCCTCGTTAAGGGATTTAATTAAATTTAAACCAAACAAGAAAGTTTAGAGTTAATACAAACAATAATAAGGAAATAATAATCAAGGAAGGAAGATATAATTTCAAACATGGGCCCTTTGCCCAAATTCAAATTCTTGGGCTTAGCCCAAACCTGTCCTAAACTCTAAAAAATGTACTAATGGCATAACATGGGCCTCAGCCCTCCTCCATTTATGTTGGGCCTGTTAAGCAAAGGAACAATGGGCTTTGGCCCATTCTCATTCTTGAAAATCCCAGTATACACATGATGTATACTACTGTATATATGCCGCATTTTGGTTTTTTCCGTGTATATCGGACTGTATACCAAAGGTATACAACCTATATCAGCTTCCGAACACCTGTATTAATTTTTTGGACCTATATATCATGTATACAATAGTTGTATACCAATGTATATCAACCTGTTTTTAGCTTTTCGAGACCTGTAAATCCAATTTCCAGCCTTATTTGTTGCTTTCAACCTGTTCATCTACTTCACGATTTGCAATGGGGGCTGACTCAAGGGAAAAGAGGATTTGGGACCTTAATGGCCCATTTCGAAATGTAAAGGAGAATGGATTTGGGTCCAACTCGGACTCCATACGGATTCACATGTATCAAAATGAGAACAAAAAATTAGCATTCGATAATAATATCTCCAAACCATAGCTTAACGATGCTTAACTAATCCCAAAATAATAAATGTATCAAATAGAATTACCACTTCACTCCTTAAGCTAAAGAAAATGAATAAGTATATTAGATAATTACAGCAAAACAAACGACAGATCCCAAGAACAAGAGAAGACAATTTTAATCAGGCCTAAAAATGATACTAGCAACCCACATGTTCTGTAAAACTTCATTTACACATTAATTGAAATTCATTAAGACATAGGCTCACTTTCTCATTACAATAACCCAGTACATGAGCCATATAACATATAATCAAACCACCATTGTTGACCTTATACAAAAGAAGTCAACACGTCATACGCATGAAAGATTAACGCCAACATATTCATGCTTCAAGTAATCTTAAGAACAAAACTTAAACTCTATCACACTAAAAAAAAAAAATACGCAGAAAATGGCATAGACTCGATCAAAACGGGCTATGCTAGGCAGTAGAGAAGTTAGTTGAAATTCAGTCTTTACAAGGACAACAACATCGACAACAACAAACCAGGAAAGATCATACTCAAAGACAGAGCAAAGCACAAGCGAAGCACACTAGTTTAGCAACATACTAATGAAAGCGTCGGAGTTTAATATCATTTCTAAACCTACAAAATCACCGAAAATGAATAGGAATTACTACATATTGCAACATTCGAATTGTAATGAGACCTAACAAGCTATTTCAGATAATAACAAAGCTACACACATGATTAAAAAGAAAGAATGAAAAATGAAGTGCGGGTGTTGGGGAGAAGTGTTACGTTGTTTGGAGAAGCAAACTGAGACTCGAGTTGCCGAAAATGACTCCACCACCACGTGAAAGAAAATTCCAATGAAAACTTTCAATGAAAAAGGAACAGAAATGCCTAATACGAAAATCCGAGTTTAGAAATCCTTAATCTAGTAACTTTAGGAATCGAAATCCTTATGAATCAACTGTATTTGTGCCTTCTTTTATGTATTTTTCCATTTTTTCTTCCAACCTTTTTTCCAACCCTTAACACTGAAGGAAGAAGGTCTTATATAGATGAGGATTAGGGTAGAAATAGGGGAGAAATTCAGGCAGAATTTAGGGTGAATATTGAATTCGAAATTCGAATTCCTTTTGATAAGCTTGTCAGCCAGCTCGATCTAGTACAAATTTCTAACAGAAAGTTGAAGGGAGCCGCTTGATTCTCGATCAAGCACAAGTGAGATGCAGAGATGGAGACATCTGGAAGATTCTTCATACAGATAGGATAAGGGAGAGAGGGAGAGGACGACGCGATGGACTCCGGTTCGCGTTGCTGGACTGGAGTGATTTGTTGTGTCTCACAGATGGGTCGCGATAATTTCTGGGTTTTGGTAGCGTTCTGGAGATGACGCTAGCAGTGGGGTCGTTTTGGTATATTGTTGTTGTTGTTGGAACGTTGGATCGCTGTTTGGATACGCTGTATGTATTGTTTGGAATGGGTCTGTTTGGTATTGAATTGGTGGGCTGGGAATTGAGGTATTGGGTTGTTGAAATGATGTAAACAAAAGGCCCAAAATTGGTCTCCAAATGGGTTTAAAGTGAGGTCAAAGATGGGTTAGATCTTGGAGTTTAAGAAATAGCCAAATTGAGTTAAATTAACAAATTCGGCTAAACCCTAAATAAGACAAATTAATATTAATTAATTAATTAACGAGCTTCTTAATCTTAACAAAATAAAATAATTATCTTAATTGTAAACTACTGATTTAAAATTATAAACATAATTTAAACTAAACTAATTTAAAAAAATACTTACTAAAATTAAAATCTTTTTGAGATGATTTTTGAAATGTTTATAAAATATACTAGTTATATACAAAATTATATAAAAACATATATATTACTTAAAAATTATACAAAAGATAGAATTGATTAAAAGCAACTTGAAAAATACTTTGAACTTTTAAAAAACTAATTATTCTAAATACTTTGGAATTTAAGAAGCTCGGTGATTAATCTATATTGTGGAGGTCCAAAATTGGGTGTCAACACAAGCTACCACTAGGAGAGTATAAATCCTCAATCCTGGGAAACCATGACTATCCCTAACTCAAGCTACTCTTGACATGCATTTTGCAATGCTAAGTAAAGCTACCCTTAGGAGAGTATAGATCCTCAATCCTAAGCTACCAACCTTGATCTTGTCTTACCAAGCCAAGTCATACATGAAGGAAACATATGCCACAACTTCAAGCTATTCTAATCTAACATGCTTTGATTCATTTTAGGTGATTAGCTTTTCAACCTAGAATCATTCTATGTGAGAAAACCTTTCACATTCTACATATATAATTCAAGACATTCTAGTCACAAGCTTCTTCTTTAAGCAAGTTCTAATTGTAATTCATCAAATAGCCCCAATCTAGATCATTACTCATCATGGTTCATTATATATGTTCTATTATCATTAAGCACATGTATATATGTTTCTAACCTTAGACAGCTACTACTAAAAGCATTGATTCTAGAAGATCACTCATGAACCTTCAATTTCACCTTTCATGGTGATAACCCACATAATTTAATTTCATCAATTAGACTAGGGTAATAATGGAAATCACATAAATTCATCATAATATCACAATTAGATGCTAAATCAATCATAATTGGTTATTATCCACTCAATTGGAATCATACCATCAATACCCACAATGTAGGAAGAAACCGTAGCTTAGATTGGGTTTTTCTTCAAAATTGGGGAAAAACTAAGGAGGCTCTATGGGTGGAACAAACCATAGATGAATAAGCTAACATACCTTAGTTTAAAGCCCTAACACAAGCTTTCAACAATGGAGTTCTGTTCTTGACCTAAGCTTCAAGCTCTTTCTTCTTCTTCTTCAAGTCTTGGGTTTTCTAGAGAGAGAAATATTTGAGAGAAGACTAATTGGGGATTTTGATTTGGGTCTTTTGATAAAGTGACTTAAATGGGTGTTTAAAATCATAAAATATCTTATATAGGGATTTTAGGACAATGTATAACGACCCCACCCAATAACTCCTATGTTTGGAATTTCCCATTAAGTCCTCCACTTGGCAACCTACTGTCCAAGCTTCACGAGAGGCACCACGGGTCATGGTCCTCATCACTGACTGTGGTCCTACTCATGGTCTTCGACCAGTAGCTAGGATTTTGAGCCTTGCCCTCCACAAACCTAAGGCATCGCAACGGGTCATGGTGATGGTCGTGGTCCCTTAGGTAGTAGCTAGGCCTCAAGGCCTTGCCTCCCACCAACCTAAAGAGACTTCACGAGCCCATTCACGAACTGTGGTCAAGCCTACTGGCTGTGAAGGTGGTCATGGTCTTTGGGTAGTGCTTGGCCAAGGTCGGGGCAACCTTGGCCTTTGGCTTAGGCTTTACCCTTTTTTCCTTGGCCCTTGCCCTTGCTACCCTCATTTAATCCTTAGATGGTCTTCTAAATTACGGGGTGTAACACGTGCCTTGACGTTTGATCCCTAAACCCCTCATTCTAGGTACAAGAAGTCTCATCTACAACTCTAGCCCTCAACATCAAACTCTAGAACCCTAGCTTGAGGCTCTAGTTAGGTCTGCTAGTTTCCGAAGTATTACACCACTTCTTTCCCTCGGACCAAGACCGACTGCACCGGTCTAAAGGCGCTGGCCTTCTTCTTGCCCTTAGGTACCAAGTCACCGTATGCTGTGTTGATTCCCGGACCCATGTAGGAATATAGGGGCCTCGGGGTCTTGTGAACTACTCGAACCTGTGAAACTTGAGAGTGTCCCTCACAGTGGAATATCTTCCCACTGAACCCTCTGTAGACAGAAACTTTTCTTACAAAATCATCCTCAACCCCTCAGCTTTAAGATTATGGAGTAGCCCGGGAGGAGGACCCTGAAAAGGTGGCGGTGGAACCACCATTTGTGCCTGGGCTGGCATTGTATCAACAACAGATGGGGTAGACTCCGGGGTCCTTGACGAACCTTGACGAAACTTTGAATGAATCTCAGCTCCTTGGGACTACAGAGGCTGATCATCCTCAGGCTCTGAGAATGAAGGTTGAGAGTGGGTAGACTCCCCATCACTGCTGGAGTTGTGCTCCACCCTTTCTTCCTCGGGCGCTTTGCCCTTTCTCTTGCCTCATTCTGGATGTGCCTTCTTCCCTTTTTTAGAAGGAGGAACTGCCCCTACATTAATAACAATTCCTTGTGCTCTTTTGCGAGGTGGAATATCGAAGTTGGTTCTAGCCATATCTACAAAATACATCGGAATTAGATAGAAACAAGTGCAGAAAAATAAGCTGCAGAAAGACTCGCTGAATCGATCGGCGTGTCCCCGAGTCATTTCGGTGAGCCAGATCGGGCTAGTCGAATGGACTAGCTCCAAAATATCCAAGAAAAATGGCATGTCGGCGATGAGATAGGCCATTCGGCGAATCGCCGACATCATTCGGCAAGCACATATTAGCTCGCCGAACTCACAGTGTGTTTTAAGGGTTAGGGGTGTAGAAAGGGTGATCAAGGAAAATTTCGGCGAGTCGCCGAGTGAACTCAGCCAGCTCAGTCTTCTCGCTGAAAGTTACAGAATCAAAACCAATCAAAGCACGAAATTAAAGGCAAGCTAAGGAGATTTCGGAAAACTGCCAAGTGGTTCCGAGCTCGACCCAGCACGCCAAATTGCCCAATGTGCGTATTTTCCACCTCGACTTCAAAAATCAACCCCGCAGCCCCCAAAAGCAAAATCAAACAACACACCGACTCATTAGGCTCAGACCTATTAGACCCATTCCCCCGAGGTACTCAGACTTCCCCCGGTTTAGCCAAAATTGGCCATTTGATAACTTTTTCCCTTAATAATGACGTCAAACGCTCCATCATTTGGCAAAGAATGTCATTTAGCACTATTTGGGTTACTCAGACTTCACTCGACTAGACCCAACAACAAAATAGCACAACCCAACAATTTATGATCAATTTTAGAGCACACAATTTGGGAAATTAACATTATAGGCAATTTAGGCACTATATCAGAACTAGAAAAGGCAAGCTATCACACAATAACGAATTCAGAGAGGCCCAGCCCACATCAATAAGAACTACACAATTGCATTTGAATTTAACCGCCATTTATGAGTTCGGGGTTCGGAAAATAAACCTTTATTGCCAAATAACGATTTGAAATTCTAAGCGGCAAAGATTTCCAACTCCGAACACAAGAATGACCAACAAAAAGCAAGAAAATGCAAAAATATAGGAAATTTGAAGTGCTGGTGTGATTGTATTGAAGTTAAAAGTGAAGGAATGTGAAAGAGTTTGAAAGTTTAAACATTTGGACTTTTAAAACTGTTCAGTTCGTACCCTTTCGGCGATATTAATCGACCTCATCGAACCACTCGGCGACACGCCAAGTGGTTACTTACCTCGCCGAGTTTTATAGGACCTCCATTTAATTTGGGGGTCCAAATGGCGGACAAAGTCGGGCTCGCCGACCTATTCAGCGATCCGCCGACTTGTCCATGGGTCCGCCGCGTTTTACAGACTCCATCTTCATGATTTCTTGAGTCCGACGACGATCCAATTCGTGCTCGGCGACATCTTCGGCGAGTCGTTAACTGGACATTTTGCTCGCCAATCTGCACTTTTCAAACACATTCTAGACTTCAATCTGCACATTAACACAACTTATTTCGAAATTCAAATAAAGTAATAAAAACTTGGGTTCCTCCCAAGAAGCTCCTTAGTTAACGTCGTGGCACGATGCAAGTACCCACTTAAGCTTCATTATTGGGGTTCACCATAGTATCACTAGGCAACCCCTTTTCTTATCTTGGGTAGAGACGAAACAACATCTGACCGATTTGGGTCTCAAGTAGCTGAATCAACATGGAATGAGAAGTAGTCATATGATTTAGCATCGAGACATTCTCATTTATCTCTTTTAACATTTTGTCGTGTTCTTCGTCATTGTGATGAATCAGTAAGAGTACCTCTTCTATCTGCCCACCCTCATATTCTTTGGGATTTCTACGCTCGTGAAGGGGAATGTACCTATCTTTCTTTTTGTACAGTATTTCCAATTCCATGATCTTTTTGACCAAGAGATCTAGGTGATCAATAGTTTGGCCAAATTCTGTTCCTTTTCTTTCTCACTGTTGGTCTTAGTCATGTGATCGAGGAGTTGGGATACTATTGCATAGGGTTTTTGTATTAGACCATCCAGAGAAAGTTGGTCAGCCAGTCCTCTATTTTCATGACCAAGACCTCTATAGAAACATTCCAATAGCATCTTATCTAGGATTTCATGAGATGGGTACTGAAGCAATAGTGTCTTAAACCTCAGCCACAACTCCTGGAGCGTCTCACCTTTCGAGTGCTAGAAGTTTAGGATATTATCCCTGAGAATCATCATCTTCAACGGAGAGTAGTTCACTTGGTTGTCATTGTTTCTTTTGACACTCATTACTTCTATTTTAAATAGCAACATACAAACCAAACCTAAAAGTAAGTAGATTCAACTATGATAAAAAAGAACAAAATTCAACTTCACCAAACGAATTTCAGACAACACCAGTCCCCGGCAGTGGCACCATTTTGTTTAACGTTTCAAGGACACTTCATCCAATTTTAAGTGTCAACGATTAGTAGTCAGTATAAAATCCAACTAAATGAGTTGGGGTCGAATCCCACAGGGAGCGGTATGTGTTCCAAATTCAAGTGGCAAGTACAAACGTGTTCCAATCAGTCATAGGAATAAAAGTTATCGAATAAAGACATCATTCAAATTTAGGGGTGACACGAATGTCAAATGAGGGGTTTTAGTTTTGATTAACAGCTACAAACAGTCTCAATTAATGAAAATTAACAATAATATGATGGGTTCTTGGAATGTGACCGATTGTAGGCTAACATAGACAAATGGGTAATTGCAACTATTAGTAAATAGCTAGATATTATTGAGTAAGCTAGGCTATGGTGGAAGTAAACATTCTCTCGAACAATTTACCCTGAATCAAGTTCATTCACTCTTGAACACCCTTTAAGCCTTACCCTTCTTTAGAAGAAACCTGATGAAAACTAGACCTTTCTTAATCCATTATCTATAATCCTCTTTAATCGTGGTTAATTGAATAGCCAACTTAGGCTAAGTTGGGGGTGTGGTGAAAAAGAAAAAGGGAAAGTCAAGAAGTGCAGTCTCCTTTAACCCTTAGTGTTGAAAATAATGGAACCCTTCCATATAAAAAAAAAGATATAGAGAAAAAGAGAAGGAAATAATAATAAAAAGGAGAAAGTTGTGGGATAAAGTACCAAAGAAAGAGGGTTCCGAACAATCCATGCGAAGCGAATAATAGGATGACCTATGATGCACTAATGAAAATGATGAAGAAAAAGGAAGAAAGTGTTGAGTGAACCACATTTCATGAGGATAAAAGTCACTGAGCCTAAATGACCATATATTTACACTCAGCCCCGTTACAAACCTTGTTAAGACCTTTGTGATCTTGAGAAAGTCGAAACGAAGGTTGATTGTAAAATACGGGCAAACTTATAGGTGTTCATCTTTGTGAGTTTCAGCATTGTGTTTGATTCCTAAACTTTAAATTGATTATACCTTTGTGTGTGAAAATAGAATCATCATTTGTGTCAGGGCATTCAAAGGCTTTTGTTGAGCTTGAACTTGCATTTGAAGCAAGTATTGTGAGCTCGAGAATCTTTGGTAATGGTGTGTCAAACCAAGAATCTTTGACTACACAATTGATCCTTGCATAAGTAAATTGAGTCTTGTTGTGTACATTCATAATTGAGTCTTATGTAGCATTGTTTGAGACATCCTTGTTGAACTACTGAACTTGAGTTTTACTTGAGGTACAAGCAAAGGTTTAAGTAGGGGGTGTTGATGAGTCCACAAATTGGACTCATTTAGGGCTATCTTTTAATAAAAATTGTGTCCTTAAATGCTTATTTTATCTCAATATCGAATGACAACCCTTAAGTTTCAGGTATTTGAAGTTTGAAGGAAAGCATCGACACTACGTCGCAAAAAGGAACGAAAAGGCTGAAAAAATGAAGAAATAAAAGACTGAGGATCACCGAGTTCACTTGGCGAGTCGTCGAAGGGTCTTACTTCGCCTTTTGTTCCAGTGTGCTGAGCCCTGAAGGAAAGGATCAGGCCAACTGGCATCAGTACATTGAATGTACGAGTATGCGAGTTGGAATGCTAAACAACCACTTAAGCTTGAAAAGAGTAAGAATGAACACTTACCTTGGCTCTGTACAACTCATGAATAACTGAACTCAATATAAAGCAATAAAACACATGCAATATATATAAAACTTGTAAAACAATGTAAACAACTTAGTTCGTTAAAGATAAAGCAATAACAAACTTAACTTTACTTGTATATAAAAGTAATATAACTTTTATGGGAGATTCTCTAACCGACAACCACCACTATGAGCCTAAGTGGTGATACATCGTCTTGCCCATGCTGCCAGAAGTGTCCTATAATTTGCCATTATATAGAACGCTTAACTTAGTGGATCCACTAGACTATGCTAAAAGCATCTTAAGGAGTCATCTAAAAAGTATGATCCTTTACTACCCTGATGGCTACATGGTTTCTAGAGACTTGAGTTAATATGAACTCGCATCCCCATATCGGTGCTCAATACTACTCCCAAAATATACGTAGCTCATATGTTTGTAAAAAACAAAACTCTTTCTTTGAATTGAGATAATTACTCAAGACTTCGCTTAAAAGTTCTCTTGGAATCAATGTTCCCTTTTCTTGCTCAAATGTGTAAAAACATTTATAAACTCTTTGGGAATACTTAGTTCCCTTATAGCTTTTGAGAAATGAACTCGACTCTTTACTCTTTACTTAAGTTGAAACTTGAGCCTTAAAACAAAGTTAAAACGTTAGTTAAAGACTGTTGAAAACTTTAAGAAACTTTGATTTGACTTGCTTCTTAACTTCTAGACTTGACTCTTAACTTCTTTGACTTTGATCTTAACTTTCCTTGAATTGGATTATGGATTCAAGGTTCATGATCTCATGTTGATGGATGAGTTCATGATGGTTAGATGTACCTTAGAGTGTTAGAATCAACTAGAAAACATAGGTACATCACTTAGAAACTAGTACGAAAAGACGGGGGAAAATGGGGTGAACTGGCGTCCTTGGCGCTCTGAGAGGCCTGGGGCGCCAGGCCTCAAACCTCAGAGAACATGCTGGGGCATGCTGGCTGGCGCGGCGCCCGAAGGTCAAATTGTCAAACACTGCTTTGGGGCGTGCTGGCTGGCGTGGCGCCCTACCCCTTTACCAAGAAAATTCTGACTTTTCTCCTTCATATTTCATCTCTAAACCCTCCAATCTTTCCTAGTTCCTTTCCCAAACACTTAGGGTCATTAGTACTCCCAACTTACAACATATCTAACTCGAACATCCACCAGGAAACACGAATCAAATCAACAAGAAACTTCAATAACACAACCAATCAAGAACTTAATGATATCCTTCAAGAACTTCACTTTTTAACATGTAAACAACTCAAAATCGCTGAATGGAATCAAGTTGGTGTCTGGGTGAACTAAACCATCACTAAAAGATCTCACATACCTTAATAGGGATCACCCCCGAAGAATTCCACTCCAAACGCTTGACGTTCTTGGCGAAATCTAGGCTTTTCTCCCTTTCTTTCTTCTTTTTTCTTTTCTCCAAGCCCTAAGCGTATTTTAATTTCCCAAAACTGAATTAAGTTCTATATTTACCCCAATAAATCCCTAAAAATGAATTAGGAAATTAATTAGAGAAAAGAATAGTTTGCCCTTCCTTAAATTCGGATTTGGACTTTCCTCAATCCAACAACTCAACTTTCGAAAGACATAACTCACTCATACGTTCTCGAAATCGATTAAACTTGGCGGTGTTGAAAAGATCTCCCCAAGATCTTCCCAACCATATCAAAATCTGATCCTAACTTATCCTGACCTAGGAGTTATGGCCAAAACACACTTTCCTAACTTAGACAAAAATTCCAGATTTCTTTATTCTTTCAAAAAATTAATATTTTCATATTTAAACTATTTATAGACTTTTTTAGGTGCGAGATGTTACACACAAGGTCTTCAACAAGTTTTTCAATATACGAATTTGACCCTACAACAATAGTTGGAACACGTTGAGTATTCAAAAAAAATTATATGTAGACAATAGCTTGCAAACAAAAATCTTCAGCTGTGAAGTTGAAATTTGGCACAATTTCACCTAAGAAAATGTGATCAAATTAAATTCTCAGAATTGGAATAAATAATTTTTTAATAGTAAAGTATATTTTCCACTAGAATCTACAATTACTACTATTGAATTATCCAGGTAGTCATTTGATATAGAAATTGTTGGAAATAAATACATGTACCTAACAAATAGAGTCGTACACCTTGTTTCTCAGTGTGTGTGATCTTGTTTGTAACAATTTCAAGTCCCTTATATACGTGCATTTTGTCCGAGTTGATTATTCCTCCTCGAAAAGGGGTGGCAAGGTCAACAGAGAGACGGGATTTTCCCATTCCTATTGCTCACATTATGAACACCACCTTCTTCTTGTTGAACTTGTTATTGTTGATGAAAGTATTCATTTTAGCTACACATAAAATAAAATAAAAATAATAATAAGTTAACAATAGTAAATAATCTCATGAAAACCACTCATGCATACATACATTAAAAAATCTTGTAAATATAAAGTTAATAAGTAGAAACCTTTGCTTGAGATGAAATATACTATGTAGAATTTTATTTTATTTTATGGTGGCTATGAAAGAAATTGCTTTCAGCTTTTATAGTAAAATCTGTTTGTCGACTTATTAATTGACATACCATATTCAAAATTACTGATATTTTTTAGGATAAGAATGAATTTTGAAAAATTTATAGATATGTCAACTTGAATTTTGGTAATAATTATTAAGTATAATTTAGGATAAAGTTATTAGATGCACATTGTTAGAAGATCACAAACAACTGGGCTTTTATAGTAAAAATGTGATTATAAACTTATTAATTGGTATACCAAATTTTAAAAATAAATAAAATAAAAAATAAATAAATATTCTATATATATATATATATATTAATTTTTTAATAGTAAAGTATATTTTCCACTAGAATCTACAATTAGTACTATTAAATTATCTAGGTAGTCATTTGATATAAATATTTTTGGAAATAAATATATATACCTAACAAATAGTGTCGTACAACTTGTTTCTTAGTGTGTGTGATCTTTTTTGTAACAATTCCAAGTCCCTTATGTACGTGCATTTTGTCCGAGTTGATTATTTCTCCTTGAAAATGGGTGGCACGGTAATGAAATAGATGGGATTTTCCCATTCCTGTTGCTCCCATTATGAACACCACTTTCTTATTATTTAACTTGTTATTGTTGATGAAAGCATTCATTTTAGTTACACATAAAATAAAATAAAAATAATAATTAGTTTACAGTAGTAAATGATCTCATCAACACAACTCATGCATACATACATTAAAAAATCTTGTAAATATAAAGTTATAAGTAGAAACGTTGCTTGAGATGGAATATACTATGTAATTTATTTTTTTATGGTGGCTATGACAGAAATTGTATTCAACTTTTATAATAAAACCTGTTTGTGGACTTATTAATTGACATGCCATATTCAAAATTACTGATATTTTTTAGGATAAGAATGACTTTTGAAAAATTTATAGCTATGTCAACTTGAATTTTGGTAGTAATAATTAAATATATTTTAGGATAAAGTTATTAGATATATATTGTTAGGAGATAACATACAACTGGGCTTTTATAGTAGAAATATGATTATAAACTTATTACTTGTTATACCAAATTTATATATATATATATATAAAATTCATATCTGTTAGGATAAGAAAAGTTCTTTAAAAAATATATAGATACGTCACCTTGAATTTTGGTGATTAAGCTTAAATAATTTTAGGATGACGTTTCTAGATGTACATTGTTATCAGATCACATACATAATTGACGAAAAGATTGATTACAAAAGGATTGTAAAAATAATTCAATAATATTTCTATCGGAATATATTCAAGTGATAATGCGTCAATTATTACACTATTTAACCATACGTCATAAGTGTTAAGTCTAATTCCATTAGAGGAAAGGGAACAATTATCGATAACTATTTCAATTACGAGTATTTATATTAACTTGTGCAACATATAATAATAGATAAAGATTTTATTGAATCAAGCTTCCATCATCATAATTGAATTAGGTAGAATATATTTCCTTAAATGATCATTACCGATATATTGCAAAGTTACTATTTTCTATGTAACAATTTTAAATTTTGAGTTAAGAATTCTATTCTTTCTAATTCTTTTAGGGTAGAATCTTCCTAAACGTTTATGGTCATTTATTTTCTTACTCTATTACCTTGACATTATGAATGATGTCATGTCATTGTGTAATTACATATTTAATTAATATATATTAAATATAGAAGACTTGGACATGGACTAGGACTTGGGGCTTGGGATTGGATGGAAACTTAAAATAAATATTTTTTATAAAGCTTATATATTTACTTTGTAAATAACAATGTTTATAAAGACAAGAATAATATATATAGAAAGAAGGGTCATATCATATATATATCTGTAATGCGATACAAACTGTACAAAATAGGTCCAAATTAAAGTGCCGAAGTGACAAAATAACTCAAGATAGAGATAATGATAGTTTATGTTCACTCAATCATAATATTGTGATCATCACTTTTGAGAAATCTTTTCACACTATCTAGGCGTGGTTGCAAAATGGTACTCCTCTATGTTTCGTCAACAACTTTTTTTCTATCTCCTTTGAAAACGTCAGTAGCAATAATATGATGCACCAACCAAATTTCTCATTTATTAACCTCTGAATCTTGTCAAGTTGGTGAAAAATTAATAAACGAGTATTACGCTTGATATTAGCAATTGACGATTGAAGAAGCATCTTCTTTAATTCATCATCTTCGTCTATATTTGTTTCTTGTCTTAAATATCTGTTCATTTCGTGGACACCAATGGACCATCGAATTCCTTTGGTCAAATCTACATCTGGAATGAAAATCTGCCACACCTCATCCACTAGTGCTGCATGCAACATAAATTTAAAGAAGAATTTTATTTAAAGGAACATAGATTTGATAACAAACAAATTTTATTTAGAAAATTATATGGGAAAAGTTTTTAGCTATAGGCATGATTATATCTTGATTTATACATAAAACAATTACAAAAATTACCTGCATTGACCATTTGATCAACCTTCATGTCAACTCAACGGTTCAATACTGATTTCTCTACATCAATCCAAATAAAGAAAGTATCATACTTATATTTGAACATGAACATAGGGTCTTCCACAAGTTTTTCAATATACGAATTTGACCCTCCAACAATAGTTGGAACTCTTCAAAAAAATTCTATGTAGACAATAGCTTGCAAACGAAAATCTTCAGCTGTGAAGTCAGAATCTGGTTAAATTTCACCTAAGAAAATGTGATCAAATTAACTTTATCATAATTGGAATAAATAAATTTTTAATAGTAAAGTATATTTTCCACTAGAATCTAAAATTACTACTATTAAATTATCTAGGTAGTCATTTGATATAAATATTGTTGGAAATAAATATATATACCTAACAAATACTGTCGTACACCTCGTTTCTTAGTGTTTTTAATCTTGTTTATAATAATTTCAAGTCCCTTATGTACATGCATTTTTTCTGAGTTGATTATTTCTCCTCGAAAATGGGTGGCAAGTTCAACAGAGAGACAAGATTTTCCCGTTCCTATTGCTCCCATTATGAACACCACTTTATTCTTGTTGAACTTGTTATTGTTAATGCAAGTATTCATTTTAGCTACACATAAAATAAAATAAAAATAATAATTAGTTTACAATAGTAAATAATCTCATGCATACAGACATTAAATATCTTGTAAATAAAAAGTTAATAAGTAGAAACCTTGCTTGAGATGGAATATACTATATAATTTTTTTTTTTTTTATGGTGGCTATGAAAGAAATTGCATTAAGCTTTTATAGTAAATTCTGTTTGGGGACTTATTAATTGACATACCATATTAAGAATTACTGATATTTTTTAGGATAAGAATGTCTTTTGAAAATGTCACTCCCTAAGCCTACAACCCAGATGTGGCTAGCACTCGAGAACCATTGCTGACCTCAAGTGAACCCTTGGCCTGACTTACTTACTCAGCGGAAGATGTTACTCAAGATAAATATACTTTAAAAGAATAATTGAACTGCTCAAAACAACTTAGAATGTAATAAATAACATTCACTGCCAAAGTGGCAACTGAAGTCTCAAGTTAACTGAAAAGGGAAAGTAAAGACTCATCAACTAACATCAACTAACTCTATCTATGAATCCTCTAAGCAACTGAGATGGATGTCAGGACAAACCCCACAACATCCTAATGAACTAATAAAATAACTTAAAGCAATAAAAGGAGTCCTCCGGAATGCAACGAGGCTCACCAACTGACTCTGGAGTGCTCACTGGATCAACGATGCGCTGGATGCCGATCCTAGTTACCTATGTCAACATCATATGATGCTGGCCAACTGGCATCAGTACATTGAATGTACGAGTATATGCGAGTTGGAATGCTAAAAACAACATAGGCTTGAAAAGAATCTGAAGAACTTACCTGGCTCAACTCAACTCAACATAACTGAACTCATTTCAATATAAAGCAGTTTAAAACAAGTGCAATATAAAGAAAAGTTGTTTAAAACATGATGTCAGCTCTGTGTGTATGAAAAGATACATATAACTCTGAAATGTATGTAAAAATACAATAAACTGTGTATATAAGAATACAATTACTTCTGTGGGAGTTTCTCT
>NW_006239234.1:425552-438016 GCF_000226075.1 Solanum tuberosum
TCTTATGTTTAAAAACATACTTCTTTCTGTCATTTGAATTTAGTGCTAAAAAACTTATCTCAAAGGCTATCTTGGAAATCAAAGTTTCCTCTGTTGCTTCATTTAGAAAGAGATTACTCTTTTCTGGAAACTAGCCCAAAGGGTATTTGGAAATCGAGGTTTCCTTTCCTGTTTAAATGTGAAAACATTTTAAACTCTTTGGGAATATATAGTCCCCATACATGTTTGAAGAAATAAACTTCAAACTTTACTCTTTAATATTTACTAAACTTTAACTTTAAGTCTTAAAACAAAGTAAAAACATTTGGAAAAGACTTTTGGAAAACTCGAAGAATTTCTCTTGACTTGACTCTTACTTCTTCTGACTTTGATCTTAACTTTCCTTGATTTAGATTATGGATTCAGCGTTCATGATCTCATGTTTATGGAAGATTTCATGATGTTTAGATGTACATTAGAGTGTTGGAATCAACTAGAAAACATAGGTATATTACTAAGGAACAAGTACGAAAAGGTGGGGAAGAAATGGGAAAGGCTGGCGTCCCTGGCGCTCTGAGAGGCGCGGGGCGCCAGAGGGTGAACTTCAAAGACTGCCCTGGGGCGTCTCCCCGAGGGTTAAACTTCAGAGACTCTTTTAGGGTGCGCTGGCTGGCGCGACGACCCACACTTTTCCCGAGGCTTTTGCCGACATTCTTTCTCGTTTTTCATCTCTAGACCCTCTAAACTTCAATGGTTCTTTCCCCAAACACTTAGAATCATTTATACCCTCAGTATATGCTAGATTCAAACTGAAATTACACTTGGAAACATAAATCAAAGTGTAAGAAACTTCAACAACACAACCCACAAGAATTCAAACGAATTTCATCATTAACTCAAGGGATTTACTTTCAAATCAAACATATTTCGCTGAATTGAATCATGATTGGCACGTGGGTGAACTTACCCAATGCTATGTTATCTCACATACCCTGTAGGGATCACCCCCGACGAAATTCACAAGCTAAACTCTTGAAGAATCTTGTATCTCTTCTACTTTCTCCTATTTTTTTCTCCCTCTCTCCGAGCCCTAGCATATTTTGGTAAAAGCATAAACTGATGTAATTCTAATTAGACCCTAACTTAATTACCAAAATGAAATAAATAATTGAACAAGGAAAAGACCAAACTACCCTTTCAAAATCCGGATTGGACTTTTCTTATTCCAATAACCCAACTTCTAAAGGGCATAACTCACTCATACAAACTCGGAATCGCGCAAACTCAGCGGCGTTGGAAATTTAATTCCAAGAGACTTCCTACCATGTGTAGAAGCACCTCTAACTCATCATAAGCTAGAATTTATGGCCGTTTGAACTTGACCAAAAACTCACTTTTTCCTAACTTAATAAAATTTCCAAATTTTCATTCTTTCCAAAAATGACTATTTTAAATTCTTAGCTTCTTGTTAGTTATTTCAAATTGCAAGATATTACAATATCTCCCCCTTGGGAACATTCTTCCTCAAATGAGATTACTCTTACTAGGCTAAGGATGTAACATGCAACATTTAGTCAAGCACCCACAAGAAAATGTAAAAGAACATGCCAACTTATAAATAAAAACTAAGAAAGGATTAGTACCTTAATTCGGAACCTCTCTGGATTGGAAGAGATGTGGATATCTCTTCTTCATATCCTCCTCAGCTTCCCAAGTGGCTTCCTCAACAAAATGATTCCTCCAAAGAACTTTGACTAATGCTACATCCATTGTTCTCAACTTGCGAACTTGGCGATCTAGAATATGGATAGGAATCTCTTCATAAGATAAGCTATCTTTGATTCCAATATCTTCAGTTGGTATGATCAATGAAGGATCGCCCATGCACCTCTTCAACATGGAGATCTGAAATATCGGATGGACCGAAACTAACTCTTGTGGTAGCTCCAACTCATAAGCTACATTACCAACCCTCTCGGATATTCTGTAAGGGTCAATATACCGGGGACTAAGCTTCACCTTCTTACTAATTTTCATAACATCTTTCATGGGTGAAACTTTCAAGTATACCCAATTATCTACTTCAAACTCTAACTCCCTTCTCCTAACAACAGTGTAGGATTTCTGACGACTCTGCGCCATTTTCAACCTCTCTTGAATCACTTTAACCTTCTCCATAGCTTGATGAACTAAATCTAGTCCTATTAACCCTGCTTCACCAACTTGAAACCATCCAATAGGAGATTTGCATCTTTTCCCATAAAAAGCTTCATAAGGAGCCATCTGGATGCTAGAGTGGTAACTATTATTGTAAGAGAAATCGATGAGAGGTAGGTGATCATCCCAATTACCCTTGAAATCAATCACACAAGAACTCAACATATCCTCTAAGGTCTAAATAGAGTGCTCTTCTTACCCATCTGTCTGTGGATGAAAGTCTCCTTTGAACCAAAGCCTTTTTGGAATGACTTCCAAAACTATGCAGTAAATTGCACACCTCTGTCTGAAATAATGGAGACTAGAACCCCATGAAGTCTTACCACCTTTTGCAGATACAACTTAGCATAATCATTTACTGAATCGGTAGTCTTTACCGATAAAAAATGGGCTCATTTTGTCATTTTATCAACAATCACCAAATAGAATCATGCTGCCTGCGAGACCTTGGTAAGCCTATGATGAAATCCATATTAATCATCTCCCACTTCCATTCCGGAAGTTCTATATTTTGAACCATACTGCCTGGCCTTTGGTGCTCTACTTTAAGTTGTTGGCAATTCGGACACTTAGCAACAAATTCTTCAATACCTTTCTTCACATTACTCCACCAATAGACTTCTATGAAATTGCAATACGTCTTTGTGGAACCCAAATGGATGGAATATCTAGAGCTTTGAGATGATCCTCTCTTGGAGTCTATCCACCGTTGGCACACACAATCTACCTTGATATCTCAATACAGCATCTCCCCCTTGTTCAAAAGCTAATACTTTTTCTTATGAACATTTGCCTTCAATTCCACCAAAATAGGATCTTGGTCTTGCTTTTCTTTGACTTCTGACACTAATGAAGATTCAGCCCCATTCATCACCACTACTCCTCCTTCTGTGGAATCCATTAGTCGAAGTCCTAAGCATGCAAGTCTATGCACATCTTTCGCTAAATCTCTCTTTTCTTCCTCAACATGGGCGGTACTACACATAGACAACTTGGTCAATGCATCAGCAACAACATTTGCCTTACCTGGGTGATAAAGAATAATCAATATGGCCTAAGAATGACACAACCTCAAGCCAAAACTAGCATTTAGAGAACTTAGCATATTACTCCTTATCTTTCGAAGTCTGAAGAACTATTCTGAGATGGCTAGCATGATCTTCTTCATTCCTTGAATATATTAATATGTCATCAATATTGACGATAACAAACATATTTAAATAAGGTTTGAATACCCTATTCATAAGGTCCATGAATGCTGCGGGTGCATTGGTCAAACCAAAGGACATGACCAAAAACTCATAATGACCGTAACGGGTTCTGAAAGTTGTCTTTGGAATATCACATTCCCTTACCCTTAACTGATGGTAGCCAGATCTGAGATCTATCTGGGAGAAACTAGTGGCACCCTGAACTTGATCAAATAAATCATCAATCCTTGGAAGAGGTTACTTTTTCTTGATGGTAACCTTGTTCAACTGACAGTAATCTATACAAATCCTAAGGGAACCATCTTTATTTCTCACAAACAAGACCGGAGCTCCCTAAGATGAGACACTTAGTCGAATAAATCCCTTATATAAGACATCCTATAACTTATCTTTAAGCTTTTTCAACTCTGTTGGTGCCATTCTATAAGGTGGAATAGATATACGATGAGTATCTGGAAGAATATCTATACAAAAGTCTATCTCTCTTTCAGGAGGGACTCCGGGAAGATCATCAGGAAAGTCATCTTGAAACTCTTTTACTACTGGAACTAAATGGATAAGAGGTATCTCAACACTAGAGTCATTAACAAACTAAGTGATAGACACACCCCTTAGAAACTAACTTCCTTACCTTAAGGTATGAAATAAAATGACCCTTAGGCACTGTTGAACTGCTTTTTCACTCTAAGAGTGGCTCATTTGGATACTGAAACTTGACAACTCAAGTTCTACAATCAAGTGAGGCATAACAGGCATGAAACCAGGCCATACCAGGAATGACATCAAAATCCACCATGTCTAACTCTATTAAATCAGCCATGGTACTCTTGTTATTGACAAAAATGGGACAATCACGATAGACTCTCTCTGCTAGAATAGACTCACCAACAGGTGTAGAAACACTGAAGGGTTCACAAAGTTGCTCAAGAATAACATCAAAATTCATCGCAACATATTGAGTTATAAAGGATGACTCTCTCCTGGATCTAGCAAAGTGTAAACATCAAAGTTAAAGACTTCCATTATACTAGTGACAACATCTGGAGAATCCTCTTGCTCTAGGAAACTTTTGATAGCATATAAGATGTTTCCTCGTCCGCCTACCCTTGAAGTAGCTCATCTACATGCAGCTCTATCTGGTGGAGCAACTGATGAAGATTGGGCTGTATTGCCCTAATTTCCACTACCTTGGCTATTTTTAGGGCACTCTTTCATGAAATGACCCTCTTGCCCACACTTGATAAAACTTGGCTCACCATCACGACACTTAATTGGGTGGGTCCTACCACACTTAGCACATGCAAGAGCCCAGCTACCTCCTTCTGGTACACTACCTTGAGACTATGCAGGTCTATCTCTGAAATTCTGGGAGTTCTGACTATTGTACTCACCTTTGTTCCTTGGTACAGGTGCACTAGCAGATGATGGAACATGTCCTTTCTTCTTATGTTGGAAAGAAGAACGGTTCACATTACTCTTTTGCTGCTCGGATTCATTCCTTGATGTCTTAGCCCTCTTATTCTCAAACTCTTCGCTATCCTTCAGCTGGTTCTTCTCAACCGGTTGCACATTGATCATCAGCCTTTCTATGCCTATGTAACCTATTAGCATGGATGCCTTACTTTCCTTCCTTGACAGATGAGTCAACCCAACTACGAATAAACATATACTGCTTATCAAGTCAGCAACTATCCCTTTTATTCTCTTAGCTCACGAGGAAAGAAATGCCTCATGAAGGAACTCTCAACCATAGGCGAGCTCAAAATTAGTTACGCGTAATCACGAGTTAGAAAGAAACTTTTATAGAGATAGACACTATCGCATGAAGTGAGTATAAAAGAAGTGACGAAATTCTTAAATGTTTCAGCCTCCTAATTATAGATGTGGCGTGCTTCACACCGATAACTAGGACTCTATAGACATGCCTTCATAGACTCCCTAGGACTATTGAACTATGTGCTTTGATACCAAGTTTGTCACACCCCGAGCCTACACCTCGGGCATGGCTGGCACTCGAGAACCTTTGTTGGCCCCAAGTGAACCCTTGGCCTGGCTTACTTACTCAGCGGAAGACTTTACTCAAGATAAATATACTTTAAAAGAATAATTGAACTGCTCAATAAATAACCTAGAATGTTATAACTAACATTCAATGCCAAAGTGGCAACTCCAGTCTCAACTTAACTAAAAAGGGAAAGTAAAGACTCATGAACTAACATCAACTAATTCTATCTATGAAGCCTCTAAACAACTGAGATGAACGTCGGGAAAAACACCCTCGACATCCTAATGAACTAATAAAATAATTGAAAGCAATAAAAGTTGGAATGCTAAACACAACATATGCTTGAAAAGAATCCGAAGAACTTACCTGGCTCAACTCAACTCGACATAACTGAACTCATTTCAATATAAAGCACTTTAAAACAAGTGCAATATAAAGAAAAGCTGCTTAAAACATGATGTAAACTCTGTGTGTATGCAGCGATACATATAACTCTGAAATGTATGTAAAAATACAATAAACTGTGTATATAAGAATACAATTACTTCTGTGGGAGTTTCTCTAACCGCCAACCATCACGTAAGAGCTATTATGATGATATATCATTTTGCCTCACACTGCCAGGGCCGTCCTATACCTTGCCGAGGGTAAAGAACCTAAACTACTAAGTGGATCCACTAGTCTATACTAAAAAGCACTAAAGGAATCATCCAAAAAGTATGACCCTTTTCTACCCATGATGGCTATATAGTTTATGGGGGCTATGAGTTGTCTGAACTCTCCTCCATATCGGTGCTCAATACTACTCCCAAAAATATAATATTAACTCTTATGTTTAAAAACATACGTCTTTCTGTGATTTGATATTAGTGCTCAAAAACTTAGCTCAAAGGCTATCTTGGAAATCAAAGTTTCCTCTCTTGCTTCATTTAGAAAGCGATTACTCTTTTCTGAAAACTAGCCCGAAGGCTCTTTGGAAATCGAGGTTTTCTTTCTTGTTTAAATGTGAAAATATTGTATACCCTTTGGGAATACACAGTCCCCATATACTTTTGAAGAACTGAACTTCAAACTATGCTCTTTAATCTCTACTCAACTTGAACTTTAAGTCTTAAAACAAAGTTAAAACATTTGGAAAAGACTTTCGGAAAACTCTAAGAACTACTCTTGACTTTGATCTTAACTTTCCTTGAATTGGACTATGGATTAAAGGTTCATTATCTCATGTTTATAGATCATTTCATCAAGTTTATATGTACCTTAGAGTGTTGGAATCAACTAGAAAACATAGGTACATTACTAAGGAGCAAGTATGAAAAGGTGGGAAATAAATGGGAAAGACTGGCGTCCCTGGCGCTCTAAGAGGCACGGGGGGCATAGGGCGAACTTCAGAGACTGCCCTGGGGCGCGCTGGCTGGCGCATCACCCCAAGGGGTAAACTTCAGAGACACTTTTAGGGCGCGCTGGCTGGCGCGACGCCGCACAACCTCAAGCCAAAACTCGCATTCAGAGAACTTAGCATATAACTCCTTATATTTCAAAGTCTGATGAAACTATTTTGAGATGGCTAGCATGATCTTCTTCATTCTTTGAATATATTAGTATGTCATCAATGAAGACGATACCAAACATATCTAAATAAAGATTGAATACCCTATTCATAGGGTCCATGAATGTTGCAGGTGCATTGGTCAAACCAAAGGACATGACCAAAAACTCATAATGACCATAACGGGTTCTGAAAGTTGTCTTTGGAATATAACTTTCCCTTACCCTTAACTGATGGTAGCCAAATCTGAGATCTATCTTAGAGAAACAAGTCGCACCCTGAAGTTGATCGAATAGATCATCAATCCTTGGAAGAGGATACTTGTTCTTGATGGTAACCTTGTTCAACTGACAGTAATCTATACACATCCTAAGGTAATCATCTTTCTTTCTCAAAAACAAGACCGGAGCACCCCAAGGTGAGACACTTGATCGAATAAACCCCTTATCTAAGAGATCCTTTAACTTCTCTTTAAGCTTTTTCAACTTTGTTTGTGCCATTCTATATGGCAGAATAGATATAGGATGAGTATCTGGAAGAATATCTATACCAAAGTCTATCTCTCTCTTAGGAGGGACTCCGGAAAGATCATCAGGAAAGATTGAGGAAACTCTTTTACTACTGGAACTGACTGGATATGAGGTATCTCAGCACTAGAGTCACTAACACAGACTAAGTGATAGACACACCTCTTAGAAACTAACTTCATTGCCTTAAGTTATGAAATAAAATGACCCTTAGGTACTGCTAAACTGCTTTTCCACTCTAAAATTTGCTCATTTAGAAACTGAAACTTGACACCTCGAGTTGTACAATCAACTGAGGCATAAGATGTATGAAGTCAGTCCATATCAAGAATGACATCAAAATCTGCCATGTCTAACTCGATTAAATTAGCCATGGTACTTTCGTGAATGACGAAAACAGGACAATCACGATAGACTCTCTGTCCTAGAATAGACTCACCAACAGGTTGTAGAAAAACTTCATTCACTAAATTGCTCGGGAATAACATCAAAATTCATTGCAACATATGGAGTTACAAAGGATAACTCGCTACTGGATCTAGCAAAGCGTAAACATCAAAGTTAAAGACTTGCATCATACCAGTGACAATATCTGGAGAATCCTCTTGCTCTTGGAAACCTATGATAACTGATATACCCTGAGTTTACGGTATTTCTAATACATTTCACTTACAAGTTGTGTGTGTCTAGGGACTTTTTGTATTGGTTTTTATGTGTTTTTATCATATTTTGCAGGAAAGATGTTCAGGCACGAAGTTAAAGAGATAACTGAAAGAAATGCAGAAAAGGGAATCTACAAAGGTGATCTACGGACCGTAGGTCCATTGACGCTCCGTAGATGGTGGTCGTAGATCAGAAGCCAAGACATGGAAGAGAAATCAGGGAAATCTGACCAAGTGTGGAACCACGGTGACCATTGACGGTCCGTAGATTGATCTATGGACCATACTGTTGATCCGTAGATTGAGACTACGAGGGTTCCAGTAACTGATGTTTGAAAATTCTAAGTGTGGAGCTACGGAAGGGGATTGACGGACCGTAGATCGATCTATGGTCCGTACTTCAGTTCCGTTGTTTGCTTCAGAGAAGTTGATATATTTTCTAAGTCCTGGCTGACGGAAGGGACTCACGGATCATAGATCCATTGGCGGTCCGTGAGTCAGTCTCGTGGAATGAAGACGCGTTCCTGTAACAAACCTTCCTTATTTTGTTTCCCTTTTAATTTAGGTCTTGTTTTCTATAAATAGAGCATGTCAACCTCGTTTTTGGGGGTTAGACATTATTACTTTAGTTCTATTTTGTGACTTGGTAGATTATTCTTGCACCCTTGCAATTATTAATTTCCTAAGTTCGTTTTGAAGATTTTGGTGTTGCAATTCAAGTTGAAATTCTGGGTTAATTATTCTTCTTACGTAAGTTCATAATTCTTTCATCTAAAACAATGAATTGTGTTCATATGATTATGGGTAACTAAACCCCGTAACTAGGGTTGTGGGAACCATGAGCGATTAACAAAGTATGAGTAGTAAATAAGCAATTCTTGAATAATGTTGTTGCATGCATTAATAATTCTTTTGTTTATAAGTCTTTTTAACGAGTGCACGCGTTAGAACTCGCCTTGATGCTTCTTGCCGGACCAAGAAGGTAATCAACAAGAAAAGAATTTTCAACATAGATTTAGTGTGATACTATCTAATAGGCTAGTGTCGATTGGTGTGAAGTAATAACTAATCCAAACATCGATTATGATGTCTAATATGAGGTAAAGGTAAGGGTTAGTAAATTATACACACATAGCCAGACCAAGGTGCGAGGTGAAATTTTGTAGATGCCGGACCAAGGATTTAGAGATACCTAACTTATCACTTTGCATGTAGTACACTAGGAAAGGATTGCTATTACTAGGATTAATGCGTTATGAGCTTGTGGGGAAAACGTATACCCTAGTTATTTCTCTCATCTTGATAACAACGAAAATTGAGTTTTGATTACTGATTACTGATTAAATTCTTACAATTTGTTTCACAAAACCCCCCTCTTTTTATTACTTGTTTCTGGAAGTGATTTGACTAATCGAATATAATTGTTGGTTAAATTCAAGTCTAAACCATTTTTCCTCGTGGCATCGACCCCAACCTACAAGTTGGGTTCTTTACTTGATAACGACCGCTTATGCTTCTTTAGGGAGATGTAATTTGAGCATATCAAATTTTGGCCCCGCTGCCGGTGAAAATTTGGCTTTTAGATTTATTATAACTACATTATTGAACGTTAGTCCAATATTTCCTAATTTTACATTTTCTTGTTGTTTTTGTGTCTTTTAGGTTCTGACTCTAGTGTATGCCAAGTACACGGAGCCATGGTGAACCACTTACTCCATACGATCCAGAGTTGAACCAAACTTTGTGAAAAATGAACAATCAAGGAATTCCAGTTAATCCTATCGGAGTACATCTTGGTGATGCAGTTGAGTTACAACAGCCAAGAGTAGCTGGTGGGGAAAATCGGGGTCTAGCTGAAAATCAATTGGGAGATGAAGTGAGGGTGCATGTTCCACTATTCCCACAACTGCATGACAACTACAGGGGCAACGTCAATATTGCTGACTCTGATGGACCTCTAGTCTTACCCCCTTTGCCTCCGGGGCACACATTTGTGGTAACCAGTAGTTTAATGCAGATGCTTACTGCGAGAGGCTTGTTCTCAGGGTTGCCATCGGAGGACCCACATGCTCACATAGCCAAGATAAGGGTGGTCTGCAAGAGCTGTGTAGGTCGACCAGACTTGGATATGGATGTCATTGGATCGCGAGAGTTCCCTCTATCACTGACAGGCGATGCTGCTATATGGTTCACTGAGCTTCCTTATAACTCAATCTATACATAGAACCAACTATGAGATGTGTTCTTAGTAAGGTATTATCCAGTGTCCAAGAAGCTCAATCACAAAGATAGGGTAAATAATTTTGTGGCATTACCTGGAGAGTCTGTGAGCAACTTATGGGACAGATTCACTTTGTTCATAAGATGTGTTTCGGATCACCGTATTGATGATGAGTCACTGAAGGAATATTTCTATTGAGGTCAGGATAACAACAATAAAGCAGTGTTTGATACTACTGCTAGAGGATCATATGGTGAGTGCACATATGCACAGATTGCAGAAAAATTGGAGAAGATCTCTCGCAACAATAAAGCATGGAGCACTAAGAGGTCGGATACTGGGAGAAACACATTTGCCGTTCATGCTACAAATAATCAGTCTGCAGAGGAGATTCGTGAGGAGATGTCTCAAATGAGGACCGAGTTGGGGTTGGTATTGAAGTATGTTAGCGGTGGTACAAAGAAGGTAAATGCTGTGAATTACTTGACTAGAACGCCACCACCAGCTGAAGAGTGTTACTATGAAGAAGATGTATATGCAGTGAATGATCAGACCGAGGGTTTCCGACCTAACGCTCAACGATCCAACTCGGAAAATTGGCGTCAAGGTCAAGGAAACCAAGGTCGAAACTATAGTAATTACAACCGAGAGGGTCAATATGTCGGGGATGGAAACTTCAATCGCGACAACAACTACAACCGGAACAACTATGGCAACAGAAACGATCGGGTTGGACCTCATGTTCCCCCTCAAAATTGGGAATCTGGTACTAGGGAAACTGGAGGCAATCTGGTGCGTATTGAAGATATGATGCATAAGATGATGAGAAGGTTTGATGCAACTGATGAGAATGTGAAGGAGATGAGAAATGACATGTCTGGTATTGGTCAAAAGGTTGATGCCCATGCAGTGTCAATAAAGCATCTAGAGCAGCAGATGACTCAGTTGTCTACTACAGTGAATCCACGTCCACATGGCATTCTTCCTAGCAACACCATGCAGAATCCAAAGAATGATGGTCATTGTATGGCAGTTACTACTCGAGGGGGTAAGCAAACCATAGATCCATTTTTGCCGTCTGTGGTGGATACATAAATGAGAAAATAAGATGATGTGGTAGAGGCTAGAGAAGAGTCTGAGACGGAAACAGAGCAGGAACCAGAGATATCTCAAAAAATGGTTCCCATACCTAGAGCTCCACCACCTTTTCCACAAAGGTTAGTGAATAAGACTGAAGATGGTAAATATCACAGGTTTATTAGTATGTTGAAGCAGCTTCCTATCAACTTTCCTTTGATAGAAGCTTTGGAGCAAATGCCTGGGTATGCGAAGTTCATGAATGATATGATGACAAAGAAAAGGTCTGTGAGTTTTGAAGATCATGATAGATTGCAGCATTGTAGCGCTATTGCTACAAGATCTTTTGTACAGAATAAGGAAGAACCTGGTGCTTTCACGATCCCATGTACTATAGGGTTGTTACACTTCGCTAAGGCATTGTGTGATCGTGGTGCTAGCAACAACCTCATGCCATTATCTATTTACAAGAAGTTGCGCCTAGGGGACCCAAAGCCAACTGTAATGAGGTTACTAATGGCCAATCGAACTGTGAAGAAGCCCATTGGTGTACTCCATGATGTGCTAGTGAAAATGGGGTCTTTTCATTTTTCAGGCAGATTTTGTGATTCTTGACTGTGAGGTTGATTTTGAGGTTCCCATCACCCTTGGGAGACCATTTCTTGCCACAAGGCGTGCGTTGGTTAATATGGAAAAGGGACAGATGAAGTTCAGACTGAACAATGAAGAAGCAACTTTCAATATTTGTAGGTCCATGATACAGAATGGTGAGCTTCAAACATTATCTGGTATAACTTACAGAGTGGAGAGTGGGACAGAAGTGCAAATTGAAGAGCGACTAGGTGTCTAACACTAGCAGCAGTTATGATGAATTTCGATAGTGATGGCATTGAAGAGTATGATGAGTTGGTAGCCGCACTCGATAGGTGTGAATATCGGTCCAAACCAAAGAAGTATGAGTTAGACATGAAGAATCGTAAGTCTCCACCAGCGAGACCATCTATTGTGGAGAAACC
>NW_006239234.1:438186-439028 GCF_000226075.1 Solanum tuberosum
CCTAGTATCGAGCACCAGAGAAGATTAAATCTACCTATGCAAGAGGTAGTTAAAAAGGAGATCATCAAGTGGCTGGCTGCAGGAGCTATTTACCCCATTACAGATAGTAGTTGGGTATGTCCTGTCCAGTGCGTGCCTAAAAATGGTGGTATTACTGTGGTTCCAAATGAAAGAAATGAGCTTGTTCCAATGAGGCTCGTTACTGGATGGAGAGTTTGTATGGATTACCGGAAGTTGAATCCGTGGATAGAAAAAGACCATTTTCCTATGCCGTTGATGGACCAGATGTCGGATAGACTTGCAGAAAAGGGTTGGTATTGTTTTCTTGATGGGTATTCAAGCTACAATCAAATTTCTATAGCTCTAGGAGACCAAGAGAAGACCACCTTCACTTGCCCTTATGGGACTTTTGCGTTCAAACGGATGCCATTTGGGTTGTGCAATGCTCCAGCAACCTTCCAGCGCTGTATGATGTCTATATTTTCTGATATGGTGGAAGACACTATTGAAGTTTTCATGGATGATTTTTCAGTTGTAGGCGATTCTTTTGATCGTTGTCTGGATCATTTGGCCGAGGTGCTTAAAAGGTGTGAAGACTGCAACTTGGTACTGACTTGGGAGAAGTGTCATTTTATGGTTAAAGAAGTTATAGTGTTGGGTCATCGAATTTCAGAGAAAGGTATTGAGGTTGATAGAGCTAAAGTTGAAGTAATAGAAAAGCTTCCGCCACCCATTTCTGTAAAAGCTGTTAGAAGTTTTCTTGGGCATGCAGGTTTTTATAGGAGATTCATCAAATATTCATCAAAAATTTCGATCCTACTTGCTTGGTACTAAAGTCATAG
>NW_006239234.1:439103-458826 GCF_000226075.1 Solanum tuberosum
ACAAGAGTTTGATTTTGTGGTGAAAGATAGAAAGGGAACCGAGAACCAAGTTGCCGATCACTTGTCCAGATTAGAGGAAAAGGCTATGCTAAAGCTTGAAGATAGGGCTGAAATTAATGATGCTTTTCCAGATGAACAGGTATTGGCTGCTTCTCATGATTTAATCCCTTGGTTCGCAGACTTTACTAATTATTTGGCAAGCAATATTGTGCCCCCAGATTTGTCTTTTCACCAAAGAAGAAAATTTATGCATAATGTGAAGAAATTCTTTTGGGATGAGCCTTTCTTGTATCGTAGTTGTGCTGATGGGATTATCCATCGTTGTATGCCCGAGGTTGAGATGTTGAGTGTACTTGAAGCATACCATTCATCGCCTGTTGGTGGGCATCATAGTGGTAGTCGGACTGCACATAAGATTTTGCAGTGTGGGTACTACTGGCCTACCATCTACCAAGATGCTAATGATTTCGCCAAGTCCTGTGATCGTTGACCAAAGAGAAGGTGGGATTTCAAAGAGGCAAGAGTTGCCTATGAATCCTATATTGGTTGATAGAATTGTTTGATGTATGGGGCATTGATTTTATGGGTCCATTTGTGATTTCATATGGGATGAAGTATATTCTTGTTGCGGTTGATTATGTATCGAAGTGGGTGGAAGCAGTTGCGCTCCCCAACAATGAAGGCAAATGTGTCACCGCATTCTTGAAAAAAGAATATCTTCTCCAGATTTGGTACTCCGAGGGCTATTATTAGCGATGGAGGTTCTCACTTTTATAATAAGTTATTCAAGGCACTACTTGGGAAATATAGTGTCCGCCACAATGTAGCCACTCCTTACCATCCACTGACAAGTGGGCAAGTAGAAGTGTCCAACAGAGAAATCAAACAGATTTTGGCAAAAATTGTGAATGCTAATAAAACGGATTGGTCAAGGAAGCTTGATGATGCTATATGGGCCTATCGCACTGCATATAAGACCCCCATAAGTTTGTCTCCTTACCAACTTGTATATGGGAAGTCTTGTCATTTACCGGTAGAGCTAGAGCATAAGGCGATGTGAGCAATGAAAAAGATAAATTTGGATTGGGGCGCCACTTCAAATCAAAGAATGAATGACTTGAATATGCTTGATGAGTTTCGCCTAAAAGCTTACGAAAGTTAAGCCTTGTACAAAGAGAATATGAAGCGGTATCATGATCAAAGAATTGAAAAGCGTGAATTTGTGGTTGGTGATCTTGTGCTTCTATTCAACTCTAGGTTGTGCTTGTTTCCAGGAAAACTCAAGTCTAAATGGACTGGGCCATTTTTGCTCACAAAAGTGCTCCCCCATGGAGCGGTTGAGCTTGAGAATAGTGAAGGAAGAAGGTTCATGGTAAATGGGCAAATGATCAAGATCTATCTGGGAGATGCTGAAAGTGTGCAAGAAGTGATTGAGGCCTACAATCTTGATGAAGTTTGAGTAATCAAGAAACTTGCGTCGTGCCGCGATGTTAAATCAAGCGTTGTTTGGGAGGCAACCAAAGATGTACAATCTAGCCAATGATAGGTTTCTGTTTTCCATTTAGTAGTTTTCTTTGTTTAATTGCGTCTCTGTATCAATTTAGATAGGTGTTTTATTTTTTTAGTGTTGCCTAGAATTAGCATAGAGTCTGTGTCTAAAAAGTGTCCAGAAAATGTAAAAAAAATAGCCTATTGGTTGCTACGTGTGCAGGTACACCATGAAAAATCTGCAGAAAATGGTCTGGTGCAGAGGTCAATGGACCCTATCGACGGTCCGTCGTTCGATCCACGAACCGTGGATGGTGTCCATAAACCCCAGGTAAGCCTCTCAATTTTTCTAAGTGTAAGGGTGATCTACGGTCCTCATCTACGGGCCGTAGATTGACTCACGGACCGTAGATGGGGTCTTGTGAGTCCAAACCCTAGTTCTGTCTGACCCGACCCGGACCCCCTCATTTAAAAACTCTCATTTAAAATCACTTCCGCTTCCCTCCATTCACTCTCCAACCGTTTCACCATCCCATAACCTCCCTAAATCACCCCATAACTCCCCCATAAAATCATCCCTTCCATTCCCCCATAATTCCCATAATTCCTTTCTATTTACGAATACAACTCACTCCATATTCCACAAAAGGGTCCGGTGTTGGGTTAGTAACGAGTAGGTAATTCCTTGGTCTTGCTAAGCTTAGTGTCGTCACGGAATCACCCCACTCCTCGTTGCTTGTAAGGTAATAGACTTTCCCCTCACTTTGAATTTCGGTACATAGATTGAATATAGAAAGTCGGGAGTTGGGTCTTGACCTTGGGTAATTGTTAGATGAAATTGCATGATAAAATTGGAAGTTTCAATGCCCTTGGAACGATAGATAGTGATTGTTTCTTTGTTGTATGTGATTATAAGTCTACATGTAAGTTTCGACCTAGGGTTCCAAAGTTTGTCTTAACTACTTGTTCAAATGATTAATCGGAATCCTTAGAATGACAAACTAGCATGATTCAATGTTGAAATGCATGGTTAGACTAGGATATTGTTGAAAATGATCTAAGATGTGGACTTGCAAATAGAGATTGGCTGAAACCTGGCACAGATAGCATCCACGATACCCCGTCTACGGACCGTAGATCAATCTACAGACCGTAGATTGGGTTCGTGGGTTGATGCACTTGAAAATCTCACCAAGTGTGAAACCACAGATGTGGACTACGGTCCGTAAATGATCTACGGACCGTTCTGTACATCTGTGGTTTCCATCTGTGACCAATATTGTTCTTCCTCTGATCCACGAAAGGGTTCCACGGACCGTAGGTCTTCTCCGTGGATGACCACTGTAGCCTCTGTCTGAAATTTTCTTGGGACTTTGTTACTGTTCGTTTATAGTTCTAAAAGTTTTTTTTGTTCGTTTATGGTTATTTTTGGCACTAATATTGCTTCCACAGGTACGATGGCACCCAAGAAGCTAGTCATCAACGCAAAACAGGGCAAAGTCAAAATTTGTTGCTCCTAGCTTCAGGTTAACTGATGAGGACATGGACACGGAAAAAGATCTAACATACGTTCCTCCCAACACAGGGACTTCCCCCACAGCACCCTGAGCCATCAGAGGCACCTCCCAGAATGTGATCACCGACGTAGTCACTGTCTCCCAGTCTGATGACCAAGCTGCCTCGTCTGATTAGGCCACTAGCTCGGAGTCTGTACCAGCACTAAGGAATGAAGATCCCACTCCAGTGGCCAGCGAGCCAAACAAATGGTGTGTTGAGGGTCAATGGCAAATGTGTCGGGATGCCAAGATGAGAAATAACAAAGGGAAGATGGCCCCACTTATTACAGAGTAGCGTAGAGTCCTCACGTGGAGCTTGCACACTGTCCCTAACATCCACCGACTTTTTAACCCTCACAAGTGTGATTTGATGGCTCGAGACTCTGGACTTATAGTGAGCGGATTGTGCGAGAGTTCTACGCCTCCTATGATGCCACTCTCCGTGGCTCGATCTCCAAGAGGTCAAAGCCCATGGACCAAGATCCTCTCACTTCCACTGTGGTCCAGGGTTATCCGATGGACATATCACATGCCACCATCAACCGCTTTATCTATGGTCCGACCACAGGTCACCTTGGTCACTAAACACAGCGAAGTTTGAGTACAGATGGGACATTGTGCGGAGCGGTGCTTTCCATAGAAATGCTAAACAGTGAGAGGCTGTAATACAATGTTTGGCTAAGTACATTGCTGGAGATGGCGAGTGTGCAGAGTGGGTCGCCGCACCTCGGTTAGGTATCAGAAAGGCCACATTGAATTTTGTGGCCAAGTTCTTCTGGTTGTTGGTGCGTAACAGGGTGTCGCCGACAAAAGCTGACAACCAACTCACATGGGACAGAGCGATCATGGTTGCAACACTGTTAGCTGGAGTGGAGATTAACTTTGCCCGCATGCTGGTGGCAGATTTTCATGAGAGGGTATTCAAGACCTCCACTACTTACCCCTTTCCATGTTTGATTTTCCAATTGTGTAGGGACTCTGGCATGCCGATCTGGCATTGTGATAGGTTGATCCACCCTACAGGGACTTTGGATATAGGCCTCATTCGAGATGAGGCAAATGTGGCGGCACCTCGCAGAGAGCCCCAGATTGAGGTACCTCCCCTGGGCGCAGATCCTGCAGACACGGTGAGGCAGGCACAGGGCGGTGATCCCATTATACCAGATCACTCTAATACTGTCCCGACATCCTCTTCCCAGGCTGCTAGTATGGCTCTTAGTTCATCCTGGTCCACACCACAGTTAGGAGCTACAGTTGTCCCGTTGGCCAGAGTACAGAAATTGGAGGCTCAGATGGCCACACTGTGGCATCACATCCAGCCTTGGATGTAAAAGTCGATAGCCGAGTCCGAGGCCAGAATGGAGCGAAGGATGGAGAGCATGATGGACCGGAAGGTCCAGGCAGTAAATAAGCATCTTGATGCATTTGAAATGCGAGTCCTTGAGCGATCAACCCCGGCCATAGATCTAGCCTCTTTGCAGACTGAGTTAGATAGTCTCCGAACCGATGTTGATGCCATTCTTGCCGCCCCTAAAGTTGAGCCTCAAGCCACACTTACTGCACTGGCTAATGATACGGTGCTGGATGCTTTATTTTGTGAGACCGCCGAGGAGGGGCATGAGCCTACACATGCCAAAGGTAAGAGGCACCGTTCTAATCGCACTGAGGAGGAAAAAGGGCAACAGATATAGCGTCGGCAGGAGAAGGAGGCCAGGAAGGCCTTGATTCTAGATGAACAGTTGCGCCAACAGAGGGTGAGTGAGAGTGTTGCAGGGGTATTGAGTTATGCCGCAGTTGTAGAGGTCCCGCCTGTTGTGAGGGACGTTGTGAGCACCACTGATGGATGATGCGGGCACTACTGAGGGTGACCCTACTATTTCTCCAGCGGGCTCCGAGAAACCGAACCCACCTGCTCGATCATGATTCATCCGCTCTATGCACCACAGGTTTTCTTCACCCTATCCACTATCTTTTACTGTTCTTGTATGCATTGGGTATAATACCATATATTTTTGTTGGGGGTGGGGTAAATGGATAGTGAGTGATAAGGTGAAATCTGAGTAACTCAACTCATAAATCCTCTCTTGGGGTTTTCTTGCCTGTGTTCTTTTTCCCCAAGAGACTATTTAATATCTATTGAACCGGCATGTGTTAGGATTGTATGTATAGAAGCATGAAAAAGATTGAAGCATGATGGCTTATGCAAAATATAACCCGTCGAAATTTTGTGATGTGTGCTAGAATTGGTAGGCTAAGATAAGTTGAATGTGTCGGCTCTGAGTAAGACATGATAACGAATCAACTTGATGGCATGACTTAAGCTGAAACGTGAACTGGGTAATCTGATAATCTGATAATGAAACTATGTGCCTAGTGTGTGTGAGAATAGTGATTGTTCAAACAGTTATTGTGCAAAACTAGAACTTGCCTGATTAGTCCTGCCAAGACAATTCACTTTAGAAGCTAGGAGGTGATCATAGGCCCTTGTTCTGATAAGTCCACAAATTGCCTAAATGAAAGATCCAGCCAAATGAAATAAATGCTACCTTTGATCCAAATGCTTTGAGCCTAAAATTAGACCATTTTTATCTAAACCCCGAACTCACCTACCCATAAATCTACTATATTGGCCCCGGTCCCTCCTTGGACATGTGCACCGAATATTAGGTCAAAAGCCTAAGTTGAGGGTGGCTAATGTAAAAGGTAACTTCAATCTTGGCTCTGACCCAACATCGGGTATTGTACATCTCAACCAATGGAAAATACATAAGTTGACGGTGGCTATGAAAGAGGAAACCGAAGAAAAAATGGGTATGAAGAGAGTTTGATGTTAAAAGAAAGAAAAGAAAGGAATGGATGTGACTTGTGGAAAGATGAAGAAAAAAAAGCATAAAACGCAATAAAAAGATAAAAGTGAAAAGTAAAAAGATCTGAAAAGCCTAAAGTCACATCCATGGTTGAAGAAAATCAAGGGAAAGAAGGTAAAACGGTAGGATGGCAGAAAGAGGTTGAAAGCCTAACGTAATGTCAAGGAGGGCAAAAAGTCACTAAGAAGTACCCAAATGTACCACACCTGATCCTGAGCCTACGTTACAAGCCAAGAAAGTCCTATAGTGATCCTAGAGTCTAAATTGGGGAGTCTAAGCAGTGAAAATAAGGGCAAGCCTATGGTACTGAGCACTAACTGTACTTGAACTTGTTTCTGAGTGTGAGTGTTGAATGAATCCTTGTACTCAAAGTCATAGTCAGTGTGTGAAAGAAAAGGTATTTCGTTTGAAGTGAGGGCACTAGTTGCATTTTCGGAAAGTTGGTACATTGGTGATAGTAAAACAGTGTATGTTGGGTATTGGTTGGTCAATTGTTGTCATGGTTTGATCCACATGAAATAGCATGCCGAGTCTAAGAGAAGAAATTTTGCAGAGTGGGATAGAGAGCCATATGATTGCTTGTGCTTAAAATGCTTGCTTCTATACAAGTATCGTTTAAAGTCCTAGTGCGTCGCTTGAGGACAAACAACGAATTTAAGTTGAGGGTGTTGTATATACCGTGAGTTTACGGTGTTTCTAATACATTTCACTTACAAGTTGTGTGTGTCTAGGGCCTTTTTGTATTGGTTTTTATGTATTTTTATCATATTTTGCAGGAAAGATGTTCAGGCGCGAAGTTAAAGAGACAGCTGAAAGAAATGTAGAAAAGGGAATCTACAGAGGTGATCTACGGATCATAGGTCCATTGACGCTCTGTAGATGGTGGTAGTAGATCAGAAACCAAGTCATGGAAGAGAAATCAGGGAAATCTGACCAAGTGTGGAACCACAGTGACCATTGACGGTCCGTAGATTGATCTACGGACCGTACTATTGATCCGTAGATTGAGACTGCGAGGGTTCCTGTACCTGATTGATGAAGATTTTAAGTGTGGAGCTACAGAAGGGGATTGACGGACCGTAGATCGATCTACGGTCCGTACTGCATTACGTCATTTGCTTCAGAGAAGCTGATTTTTTGAAGTTGATATATTTTCTAAGTCCTGGCTGACGGAAGGGACTCACACAACGTAGATCCATTGACGGTCTGTGAGTCGGTCTCGTGGAATGAAGACGCGTGCCTGTAACAATCTTTCCTTATTTTGTTTCCCTTTTAATTTAGGACTTGTTTTCTATAAATAGGGCATGTAAACCTAGTTTTTGGGGTTTAGACATTATTACTTTAGATATATTTTGTCACTTGGGAGATTATTCTTGCAAACCTAGCAACTATTAATTTCCTAAGTTCGTTTTGAAGATTTTGGTGTTGCAATTCAAGTTGAAATTCTGGGTTTATTATTCTTCTTACGTAAGTTCATAATTCTTTCATCTCAAACAATGCATTGTGTTCATATGATTATGGGTAACTAAACCCCGCAACTTAGGGGTTGTGGGAACCATGAGCTATTAACAAAGTATAAATAGTAAATAAGCAATTCTTGAATAGTATTGTTGCATGCATTGATAATTCTTTCGTTTCGAAGTCTTTTAACGAGTGCACGCGTTAGAACTCGCCTTGTTTCTACTTGCCGAACCAAAGAGGTAATCAACAAGAAAAGAATTATCAACATAGATTTAGTGTGATACTATCTAATAGGCTAGTGTCAATTAGTGCGAAGTAATAACTAAGCCAAACATCGATTATGATGTCTAATATGAGATAAAGGTAAGGGTTAGTAAATTATACACACGTAGCCGGACCAAGGTGCGGGGTGAAATTCTCTAGATGCCGGACCAAGGATTTAGAGATACCTAACTTATCACTTTAGATGTAGTACATTAGGAAATGATTGCTATTACTAGAATTACTGCGTTATGAGCTTGTGGGGAACACGTATACCCTAGTTATTTCTCTCATCTTGATAACAACCAAAATGAGTTTTGATTACTGATTACTTATTAAATTCTTACAATTTGTTTCACAAAAACCCCCTTTTTTATTACTTGTTTCTGGAAGTAATCTGACTAATCGAATATAATTGTTGGTTAAATTAAAGTCTAAACCATTTTTCCTCGTGGGATCGACCCCAACCTACAAGTTGGGTTCTTTACTTGATGACGACCGCTATACTTCTTTAGGAATGTGTAATTTGAGCGTATCAATACCATATAAGCAATTTCCTTTTTTACCTGCCCTTGAAGTAACTCATCTAGATGCAACTCTATCTGGTGGAGTAACTGATGAAGATTGGGATCTATTGCCTTGATTTCCACTACCTTGTCTGTTTTTAGGGCACTCTTTCATAAAGTGACCCTCTTGCCCACACTTGATACAACCTGACTGGCCATCACGACACTTACTTGGGTGGGTCCTACCACACCTAGCACATCCAAGAGCTCAGTTACCTCCATATGCCACACTACCTTGAGACTGTGCAGGTCTAGCTCTGAAATTCTAACTATTGAACTTACCTTTGTTCCTTAGTACAAGTGCACTAGCAGATGATAGAGCTGGTCCATTCTGCTTATGTTGGAAAGAAGACCGGTTCGCATTACTGTTTTGCTGCCCGGATTCATTCCCTGATGTCTTAGCCCTCTTATTCTCAAACTCTTCTCTATCCTTCAGCTGGTTCTTCTTAACTTGTTGCACATGGATCATCAGCCTTCCTATGCCCATGTAACCTATTAGCATGGTTGCCTTACTTTCCTTACTTGACAGACGAGTCAACCAAACTACGAATAAACTCATCCTACTCCTCATGTCAACAACATTCTCTTTGCTTCTCTTAGCTCATTTGGAAAGAAATGCTTCATGAAGGCACTCTATTTTATAATTCATACTTTTTAGGATAAGAATAGTTCTTGAAACATTATACAGATACGTCACCTTGAATTTTGGTGATTAAGCTTAAATAATTTTAGGATGATGTTTCTAGATATACATTGTTATGAGATCAGATACAGAATTGATGAAAAGATCGATTACAAAAGGATTGTAAAAAGAACTCAATAATATTTCTGATGGAATATATTCAAGAGATAATGTGTCAATTCTTTCACTATTTAACAACACGTCATAAGTGTTAAGTCTAATTCCATTAGAGGGAAGGGAACAATTATCGATAACTATTTCAATTACGAGTATTTATATTAATTTGTGCAGCATATAATAATAGATAAAGATTTTATTGAATCTAGTTTCCATCACCGTGATTAAATTAGGTAGAATATATTATCTTAAATGATCATTACCTACAAATTCCAAATTTACTATTTTCTATTCTTTGTCTATGTAACAATTTTAAATTTTGAGTTAAGAATTCTATTCTTTCAAATTCTTTTAGGGTAGAATCTTTCCGAACATTTACGGTAATTTTTTTTTTCACTCTACTACCTTGAAATTATGAATGATCTCATGTAATTGAGTAATTACATATTTATATTAGCATATATTAAATATAGAAGACTTGGACTTGGACTTGGGGGTTGGGCTTGGATTGGAACTTAAAATAAATATTTTTTATAAAGCTTAAATATTTGCTCTATAAATAACAATATTTTTACAGACAAGAATAATATATATATAAAGAACTGTAATATCATATATATATATATATATATATATATCTGTAATGCGATACAAACTGTACAAAATAGGTCCAAATTAAAGTGCCGAAGAGACAAAATAACTCAAGATAGAGATAACGATAGTTTATGTTCACTCAATAATAATATTGTGATCATCACTTTTGAGAAATCTTTTCACAATATACAGGCATGGTTGCAAATTGGTACTCCTCGATGCTTCATCAATAACTTCTTTTCTGTCTCCTTTGAAAAGGTTTGTAGCAATAATTTGATGCGCCAACCACATTTTCTCATTTATTAACCATTGAATCTTTTGAAGTTGGTAACAAATTAATAAGCGAGTATTACGCTTCATATTAGCAATTACCGATTGAAGAAGCATCTTCTTTGATTCACCATCTTTGTCTATATTTGTTTCTTCTCTTAAATATCTGTCCATTTCGGGGACACCAATGGACCGTTCCTTTGGTGTAATATGCATCTAGAATGAACATCTGCCACACCTCTTCCACTAGCCCTGCATGCAACATAAATTTAAAGAAGAGTTTTATTTAGAGGTACATAGATTTGATAACCAAAAATATTATTAACAAAATTATATAAGAAAAGTTTTTAGGTAGATGCATGATTATATCTTGATTGATACATAAAACAATTACAAATATTACCTGCATTGACCATTTGATCAACCGTCAAGTCAACTCTACGATTCAAGACTTATTTCTCTACATCAATCCAAATAAAGCAGGTATCATACTTATATTTGAACATGAACACATGGTCTTCCACAAGTTTTTCAATATACGAATTTGACCCTCCAACAATAATTGGAACACGTTGAGTCTTCAAAATATTTTCTTGTAGACAATAGCTTGCAAACAAAAATCTTCAGCTATGAAGTCGGAATCTGGCTCAATTTCACCTAAGAAAATGTGATCAAATTAACTTTCTCAGAATTGAAATAAATAATTTTGTAATAGTAAAGTATATTTTCCACTAGAATCTACAAGTACTACTATTAAATTATCTAGTTAGTCATTTGATATAAATATTGATGGAAATAAATATATATACCTAACAAATAATGTCGTACACCTTGTTTCTCAGTGTGTGTGATCTTGTTTGTAACAATTTCAAGTCCCTTATATACTTGCATGTAATGACCCGGTAGGTAATTTTTAAAATATTTAAATATTCATTTAACTAGAGTGAATTTATTGATGGTTAATTATTAAGTAACTAATTTTAGTTAATGCTTAATGACTTAAGTTATAATTAGTTTAATATCACTTGACCCATATAGGAAAATAAATCATTAGGGTTGAGAGTTGTTGGGTCATAATTTAGGAAAAGAAAAAGAGAAGGCAAGAACTCACCCATGCAGCGAAAACAAAAGAAAAGTTCGTGAAGCTGCAGCATGGAAACAAGGAGTATTGAGGTATATAATAAATACATATATGTGAAGCTAATTTTTTCCTTTCATGTACAGATATATGCATATATTATTTACATATATTTATGGACTGCAGGGTACTGGTTAACTTATTATGGTTGGCAGATGAAACAGTACTAGGATATAAGATATATTTTTCTGTTGGTTAATATTTGAATTCATTAAGAGTTAGATGGGAAATTGAGGTGGATTACTGTATGTTTGTTATAAAGGGTTTGTGAGTTTGTTTTGGAAATTAATGGTAACTAGTGGGTGCTAAATTAATAAGAATGGTGGGCCAATGATTAGCCAATAATTGGTTGGAATAAAGGGTGTCAAAGGAAAAAAATTCAAGTTCCACGTTATTGTTCCTAAGGCATTCGGTTTAAAATTTATATTTTTGGTTATTATATTATGATTCAAGTTTTGATATGTTGGTATGTGTAATTAAATATTAGATGTATGATATTAGGTGAATACCATTTGAATTATGATATCCGATAAAATTGAAACTTAACCCTAGACTTGAAACTTAGAAATTATGATAGTTGAAATGTTAATTGGTATCAAGATTTACGAACTTGATTATAAATTCTAGTGAATTTTTAAGTCAAGGCTAAACACATAATAATGCGGGTGTTGTTAGTTTCGAAATCTTATTGTGAATATGTATTTGAATAGATTGCATTTATTTGGAAGCTCAACAAAAAAGGGAAGGCTCAAATCGAGGAGTAATTGTCCAGTTATTTGAGGCAAGTGGATTTCTAAACCCTTGTTAAGTGTATGAAATTCGTGTATTTCCTTACAATATGAGTATGGGGATAACGAGACTTGGTGAAGGGTTGACTTGTCCACATTGATTAATTCTAATGATGAAAAAGGGGTAATAAAAGGCAATGTGATTAATTGTTTGTGTGTGATGTGTTGAGAATGGTTTGGAAGGCTTGTTGAATCATTGCTGATGTTGTATCATGATTGTGTTGTTGTGAATTGTGCAATGTTATGAAAATGGTCATCTCTTCATTATTTGTGTGAACATCTCATTTGCATTGTTCTGAGACATGGTTGTGACAAGTGTTATGTGAATTGAGAAAGAAAAAGAAATCAAAGAGGATGTACCATTTCGAGGGACGTATCATGCGCCGCAATGGATACTATATTTCGAGGGACGTGTCGCGCGCCGCGACGGATACTATATTTCGAGGGACGTATCGCGCGCCGCGATGGATACTATATTCCGAGGGACGTGTCGCGCGCCGCGACGGATACTATATTTCGAGGGACGTATCGCGCGCCGCGATGGATACTATATTCCGAGGGACGTGTCGCGCGCCGCGACGGATACTATATTTCGAGGGACGTATCATGCGCCGCAATGGATACTATATTTCGAGGGACGTATCAGATGTTTGCTAAATCAAGACACAAGTTCCAATGCAAGTGTCTACGATCGTACAGTAATTTAGTAACAAAACCAAGGGTTGGGATTGTTCCCGAGAGAGTGGTTTTGAGAATTAATAGAAAAATAAAATTTAGTTCTAACTAGTCGTCGCTAAAGACATTAACGATTAAAACATTGTAAAGTTAAGGGGGGGGGGGGGGAACACAAGAGTGTCAATTAACAATGGGGGGTTTTGTCACTAGTAAGTACAAACAACAAAGTAAACAAGGGTTTCTAAGTAATGAGAGGGGATTCTTGGGATGTGATGAGAATACGGGTTAAGCTAGATTATTGGGTATATACTTTTGATAGAAGATTCATAGAATAATTGTGACTAGGCTAAACTTTAAGGGGGATAAGCTCTCTCTCGAGCAACTTACCCCGTTTTCAAATACGTTCCTCTCGTACACCCACTTGCCGCATGAAGACCAGCCTACGTCTTAACCCACTCACTGTCTCGAGATAAGTGTGTGGACATGGGACTAGGGTTCACTCTCTCGAATACGTTCCTCTCGTACACCCACTTGCCGCATGAAGACCAGCCTACGTCTTAACCCACTCACTGTCTCGAGATAAGTGTGTGGACATGGGACTAGGGTTCACTCTCTCGAGCAGAACCTCATGTCGACCCACTCACACTGGCCATCAATCTAGTGGTCTTAGTTTTACGACCTCTCTCTCGAGCAAGCTGAAAACACATAAGTGAACTTGTAATTTGCAAACTACAAATTCATAAATTCATCCACAACCACTAACGAAATCACATTTAAACTACGAATAGTCTATCAACAAGCAAAACCCAACAATTATCTTAACGCATATTCGCTATATCACACCCTATGAATTGGGATTTTTAGCGACACATGTATAAGAGATAGAAATTTATACAAATTGAGCTTGCATTCAACTGGGTATGAAGATTTAAGTCTTGATACAGGCCAAAATTGAAGAATACAAGACCCCCATATCCAAATCTTGAAGATAAAACCCTTTGGAACTTCAAGTGTTTAAAACCCTCACAAGCATAGAGCAAAAATATCAAAATCTACTATTCTATATGAAAATTATAATAATTGTTCGACATTTAAAACTACAACTCTAACTAGTATTTATAGTTTTCACAGATTTGTGTTGCAGCGGATCATTCGGCGTCGTTAGTCGGAATCACCGATCAACTCAACGATTCACCCTTTGGTGTAATTCATCGCCATCTTGCACCAGCCTTCAGCATCATCGTGCTCTAGGTCATTGGGCTACATGGTTCTGCTTTGCGGAACTTCTTGGCGATGCACCGACTGCTCCATTTTTCCGCCGACTTGATCCTTTCCTTCAGGGCTTAGCACACTGGAACAAAAGGCGAAGTAATACCCTTCGGCGACTCGCCAAGTGAACTCGGCGATCTTCATGCCTTCATTTCTTCATTCTTTTCAGCTTTTTTGTTCCTTTTTGTGACGTAGTGTCCATGCTTTCCTTCAAACACCAACCATCTGAAACTTAAGTGTTTTCATCAGATATTGAGATAAATAATCATTTGAGGACACAATTTTCTATTAAAAATATAGCCCAAAATGAGTCCAATTTGTGGATTCATCAACACCCCCAACTTAAACTTTTTACTTGTCCTCAAGCAAACTCAAGTTCAGCCATTCAAAAAAGGTGTACTCGAACAGTGCTACACAAGACTCAATCATGAATGCACACAACAAGACTCAATTTACTTATGCAAAGATCAAGTGTGTACTCAAAGATTCAAGTTGTGACACACTATTACCAAAAGATTCTCAAGCTTGCAATACTTGCTTCAAATGCAAGTTCAAGCTCAACATAAGTCTTCGTATGCCCTCACATAAATGGTGATTCCATTTCACACGCAATGGTATAATCAATTTAAAGTTCAAGAATCACATACAATGCTCACACTCACAAAGAGGAACACAATGCATACTTTCACCCATAGGTTTCCCCGTATTTTCCAATCAACATTTGTTTCGACTTTCTCAAGATCACAAATGTTTTAACAACGCATTTAATGGGGTTGGGTGAAAAGGTATGGTCATTTCGGCTCAGTGACTTCCGTCCTCATGAAATGTGGTGCTCACAACACTTCTTTTCCTTTTCCTTCATCATTTTCTTCAGTGCTCATAAGTTATGCTATTATTCACTTTCCATGGATTGTTTGGAAACTCCATCTCTTTTGTACTTTATTCCACAACTTTCTTTTTCATTCTTTTTCTTTTTCTTTCTCTTTTCTCTTTTTTTTTATATGGAGGGGTTCCATTTTTCTCAACACCTTGGGTTAAAGGAGACTTCCCTTGCATTTCTTGACTTTCCCTTTTTATTTTTCACCACACCCCCAACTTACGCTTTTGGCCTAAGTTGTCTATTCAATTAACCACAATTCAAGAGGATTATAGGTAATGGAGTAAGAATGGTCTAGTTTTCATCAAGTTTCTTCCAAAGAAGGGTAAGGCTCAAAGGTTGTTCAAGAGAGAATCACATGTTCAAAAGGTAGGTCACAAAAAAGGTATATGTCAAATTGGTTCACACTCTTCAAAGATGCCTAAGATCAAATCAAGAGAAAGTCTTACTTAATCAACTGGACTAACAGGGAAAATTCTAGGTGTTGTCATGCATGGTTCCAGGTAAGCTTATCACACAAGACATCGAAACTTAAGTCAAACAAGACTCCACACTTTCGCTAGTGTGCAATGGTCATCACAAGAGAATCAATTTGATAAATGGCTAATCACAACGAGATGCAAAGAGTTCACATATTGTCTATGCAACTTCATTTGGCCTCATCGTAGCCGCGCATTCATGTTCGTTCGATTGTAAGCACTATTCAAGTTACTGGTATTGATCGAGATCGAGACTTAAATTTTGCAAAAGAACAGCCACATTTAACACACGATAGGTGGCAAAATTTTTGGACGAGTCAAAATCATTTTGCAATTTAAAATAGAAGGAGCCACAAGCTCAAACATCCACATAAAGCAGTGATCTCACAACATAAGCGCAAAACCCGAATATAAACAAAACACGAACACGGGTAGCACACAAAGGTGGGCCTCACCCCACCATAACTAGCTAATCGACGACTCGCCATGTGAACATTTCTCCCGCCAACCTCCTTCTTTCCAAATGCTTATCACACTTCATCCTGGACAATCAACACACCATTATTTCTAATACCAATGTAAAACATCGTGGCACAAAGCAAGTCAACAACTATTCTTCATCCTCGGAATTAGCCATGGGGTAGTTAGGCGAGTCCTCGGCAAACGGTGGGTAGCGACCTGTCATCAAATAGGTGATTGAGCATCCCGCAGCTGAATAGTCATGGAGTTTGAGGCAGATGTTTCATTCAACATTTTAATGTTGTCCTTCATCTCATTCAACTTCTTGTCTTATTCTTCAAGTTTTTGTTGAATGAGTAAAAGGGCTTTATGATTCTGCACGCCCCCATGCTTCTTCCTGTATACACATTCGCGAAGGAAAAAGTGCTTTTCCTTTTCCATGATTTGGGTGTCCTTGTTGGTTTCAACCATACCATCAAGGAGTGTTGCGACGACTTCATAGGGCTGGTGGAGCATACCGCCCTCGAAAAACCGATCGACTATGCTCCTTTTTTCGGGTCCAAGACCCCAATAGAAGCACTCTAACAGTGTCTTGTCATACATTCCATGAGAAGGGAATGGTTGTAGAGTTGATTGAAACTTCAGCCATATTTGTTGAATTGTCTCATTCCCTACTTGTTTGAACGTCAGGAGGTTGTCCCTGAGGTTCAATAGTTTGAGGAGGGGATGGTCCGTATGGTACCCATAATGATCATCCATTTTATTTCCCGGCTTCGATATTCAAACAAGCAAAACAAAAATACAATATAGATTTGTAAAGATAATACTAGGAAGAATAAAAAATTCTACTTAACTAAGAATTCTTCAATAACACCAATCCCCGTGGTGTTTGCGTAATCAAGACACAAATTCCGATGCAAGTGTCTATTATCGTACAATAGTTTAGTAATCCAACCAAGGGTTAGGATTGTTCCCAAGAGAGTGGTTTTCAGAATTAATCAAAAAATAAAATTTATTTCTAACTAGTCGTAGCTAAAGACATTAACGATTAAAAACATTGTAAATTAAACGGGGGACACAAGAGTGTCAATTAACAATGGGGCATTTTTGTCACTAGTAAGTACAAACAGCAAAATAAACAAGCGTTTCTAAGTAATGAGAGGTGTTCCTTCGGATGTGACGGGAATACGGGTTAAGCTAGACTATTGGGTACATGCTTTCGATAGAAGATTCATAGAATAATTGTGACTAGGCTAAACTTTAAGGGGGATAAGCTCTCTATCGAGCAACTTACGCCGTTTCAAATGCGTTCCTCTCGGACACCCAGTTGCCGCATGAAGACCAGCCTACGCCTTAACCTATTCACTTTCTCGAGCTGAGTGTGTGGACATGGGACTAGGGTTCACTCTCTCGAGCTGAACCTCATGTCGACCCACTCACACTGGCCATCAATCTAGTGGTCTTACTTTTACGACCTCTCTCTCAAGCAAGCCGAAAACACACAAATAAACTTGTATTTGTAACTAAAAATTTATTAAATTCATCCACAACCACTAAACGAAATCACATTTCAACTACGAATAGACTATCAACAAGCAAGACCCAACAATTATCTTAACCTATATTCGCTAAAACACACCCCAAGAATTGGGGTTTTTATCCACACATGTATAAGAGATAGATATTTATACCAAATTGAGCTTGCATAAAACTATATATGAAGATTTAAGTCTTGATACAAGCTAAAATTAAAGAATCGAAGAGACCCAAATCCAAATCTTGAAGATGAAACCCTTTGGAACTTCAAGTCTTCAAAAGCCTCTCACACTTAGAGAAAAATATCAAAAAGTACTATTCTATATGAAAATTATAATAATTGTTCGACACTTTAATTACAACTCTAACTAGTATTTATAGTTTTCACAGATTGGTGTTGCAGCGGATCATTCGACGTCGTTAGTTTAAATCGCCGATCAACTCGGCGATTCACCCTTTGGTGTAATTCATCGCCCTCTTGCACCAGCCTTCAGCATCGTCGTGCTCTAGTCAATGGGCGACATGGTACTGCTTTACGAAACTTCTCGGCGATGTGCCGCCTGCTCCCTTTTTCCACCAACTTGATCCTTTCCTTCAGGGCTCAGCACACTAGAACAAAAGGCAAAGTAAGACCCTTTGGCGACTCCCCAAGTGAACTCGGCTCTTTATGCCTTCATTTCTTCGTTACTTTCAGCCTTTTCGTTCCTTTTTGCGATGTAGTGCCCATGCTTTCCTTCAAACCTCAAATACCTGGAACTTAAGGGTTTTCAGCAGATATTGAGATAAAATAAGCATTTGTGGACACAATTTCTATTAAAATATAGCCCTAACTGAGTCCAATTTGTGGACTCATTAGTATTGCGCGCCGCGATGGATACTAATATCGAGGGTCGTATCGCGCACTACGATGAATGCATGGACAAATATGTCCCCCATAGGTCCCTACTAACTAAGAGACAGCGGGTGTGTATTATTAAATATATTTTAGGATAAAGTTATTATATGTACATTGTTAGGAGATGACATACAACTGGGCTTTTATAGTAAAAATTTGATTATAAACTTATTAATTGGTATACCAAATTAAAAAATATAAAAAAATATAAAAAAAAATATATATATAATTCATATCTTTTGGGTTATGCATTATTTTTTAAGAAAAAATTTAGTGGTGGATCTTTGGTACGATATTAATGTATTTAGGTTGTGAAGTGTATCTTGAGGATTCTAAGGGAGGACTGGTTATTTTACCTTAAACTCCAAAAGAGTAGATTGATATCGGAATGACAAGCTTAGGGATAAAGCAAATCTAGTGAGTATACTTGGGTGAAGGCAAATGAAGATTGTAGTAAGAAAGTTTGTATAAAATTAGGTTAGTCCCTTGAATTTGATTGGTATAACTGAGTTTGAGGTGTGCTGTTGATGAAAAAGTTGACTTCATGGCGAAGGGAAGAGCTAACTGAACATGATGGTAATAAAAGTTTGTGATGGCTTGTGATTCGGATGCAACTATATAATAAATATTGTTGGTTAAACGAATTTTATATAGTAATAACGACTTGCGAGTATATAAGATTGTGAATTATTTTTACTATATAGTGAGTAACATGAATGTATGGAAATATTTAGGAGATGTTGGGACACCGCTCGAATAGAATTTAAAGGATTTAGAATCGAAATGAAAAATAAAATAAAATAAATCAGATGTAGTGTAGCCTTTAGAAATAGGTGAGAGTAGGAATATTTTCTCTCATTACAAAGGCTAAAGATGTATCTCCAGAGGGGTTAAGAATTGGGTTCATAGATGCGTGGTTTCATCTATTTTGCCCTGGTTATAATAGTGTCACGTGTTCATCTAATTGGTTATAAACTAGTGGACAAGACTTGACAAAGAAGTGTACAGGTGTCCAACTCGAGTGTGATGCTAAGTTTTTTTGTGATTTTGAATTTGGTTATTTTAACACCTTGAAAACCAGACATAGATTTTTTTTTTGCAGAACTCACCAGAAGCAGTGAACCATGGCAAGGTTCACGGACTGTGACAGGGTCCACGGTCCGTAGACCTTCCCATAGTCTAGAGTTGAACTCCACCAGGCCCAGGCGTCATACTATGGGACCCTTCACGGGCCGTGGTCACGACGATGGTCCGTGGTGGTGTCCGTGATGATTGAATCAATAAACCTCCCTAACCTGTCCCCAAATCCCCCAGGTCTAAGTGAAGACCACATACCCTATCACGGTCCATGGTCCTTCACACGGACCGTGGGAGGTGTCACGACCCGAGAGCACCCCTTAGTCGTAACCGGCGTACTCGACCTCTCGGAGGTCTAATACAAGCCTCTTAGCATTCATTCATCGCATAACACTAAAAACCATAATGAATTAAAAACTTTCTTTACCAAGAAAACATTTCATAAAAAAAAACAATAGCAAGCGGAAGACTTTCTAGACTTTATACATGATGTCTCAAAACCATCTATTACTTTAGAGTACAAAATTCGGGACCAATCCCATACACAACTTAAACAATACTTAAAAAGACATAAAAGAACATATGGGGTATTGTCCTCGAATATATGAGGACTCACCAAGTCTTCATCTTCAACACTTAGAAACCTATCAAATAGCCATGACATGTCA